>NC_084616.1:50924413-51004413 GCF_033978795.1 Nerophis ophidion
GTTGTCTGTCTATCTGTGTTGGCCCTGCGATGAGGTGGCGACTTCTCCAGGGTGTGGGCGCCTTCCGCCCGATTGTAGCTGAGATAGGCACCAGCGCCCCCCGCGACCCCAAAGGGAATAAGCGGTAGAAAATGGATGGATAACTAATGTGTGAATGTTGTATGTCTATCTGCGTTGGCCCCGTGATGAGGTGGCAACTTGTCCAGGGTGTACCCCACCTCTTGCCCGAAGGCAGCTGGGATAGGCTCCAGCACTGCCCGCGACCCCGAAAGGGACTAGAGGTAGAAAATGAATGGATGGATGGACTCTGCGTAAATTAACATGTAGTGGTTCTGTGATCCAGGCTGAACTGCAGTAAATTATGGCTACATCACTTCTGACTGCAAGACCTTTGTTACTATAATCAGCTCTGTGTTCACACACGCACACACACACACTAACACACGCGCACACACACACACACATATACGCTAACACACACACACTGACAGGTGCCCTTGCTCTCATTTTCCATTCTCATTTGATGTGTAGATTAAAGCAACTTTCTGCATTGAGCTCCCTTCCTGCCTCAGCATTTCTGCTCATCCTTAGAGCTTCCTTCTCTTTACATCTCCTTCCTCTGATGTCTCTTAATGCTTTTTAAAGCTTCTCTGCTGGCAGCAGCCATGGAGTTGTTCTTTTCACAGTGTGTCTAGTTTGTAGGTACAGCATGTACCCTAAATGGGAACAAAATTAAACTTCGACATGGTATTATGGGTGACTATGATTATTTAGTAGTTAAAGTATGGCGTCAAAACAGTGCCAATAGAATTGCGCGGAAAAGCTACACTCTGCATTTGCCTGGCCTTTCGGTGTGTGTAACATCTTTTTGCTTGCCTGTGGACTCTGTTTGCACTCACGACGTGTCTTTGCTTTTCTCCATGCATGATGCAACCCTCCTTCCTGATTGGTCACTTTAAAGGCCTATGGTCACCTGATCATTGCCTGTTAGACAACTGTCTTTAGAGACTAAAGTTTAGACAAAATAACCCGTTATGTCATTCCTTCTGAGGAAAAGTGCTGAAAATTAAAACAATTAATTGGCTTCGACCAATTAAAGGCCTACTGAAACCCACTACTACCCACCACGCACGCAGTCTGATAGTTTATATATCAATGATGAAATATTAACATTGCAACACATGCCAATACGGCCTTTTTAGTTGACTAAATTGCAATTTAAAATTTCCCGGGAGTTTTTTCTTGAAAACGTCACGTAATGATGACGTGTACGCGTGACATCACGGACTGTTAGGAAATATTAGCGCTGCACACACACACAGCTAAAAGTAGTTTGCTTTAACCGCATAATTACACAGTATTTTGGAGATCTGTGTTGCTGAATCTTTTGCAATTTGCTCAATTAATAATGGAGAAAGATGGAGTTGGGAAGCTTTAGCCTTTAGCCACACAAACACACGGTGATTCCCTGTTTAAAATTCCCGGAGGTGAAACTTTACTATGGATCACAGCGGTCAAGCCAACATGGATCCCGACTGAATGTCAACCAGCATGTTTCGGTGAGAAAATTGTGGTAAAAAGTCGCTTCTTACCGGAGATCAGCTGAGCTTGCGCCGTCCATAAAGCTGCCGTCGACTTCCCTGAGACACTGGCGTCAAGACACCCGTGGACACACACCTCCGATTATCAGGTACTGTTAAACTCACTAAAACACTAGCAACACAATAGAAAGATAAGGGATTTCCCAGAATTATCCTAATAAATGTGTCTAAAAACACCTGAATCCGTCCCAATGCAATCGCGTTTTTTTTTTTTTTCTAGTCCGTCGCTATCAATATCAAACACGAATCTTTCATCCTCGCTCAAATTAATGGGGAAATTGTCGTTTTCTCGGTCCGAATAGCTCTTTTTGTTGAAGGCTCCCATTATAAACAATGTGAGGATGTGAGGAGCCAACAACGGGTGACGTCACCGTCTGCGACTTACGGTAAAGGCAGGGCTTTTCTGTTAACGACTAAAAGTTGAAAACTTTATCGTCGATATTCTCTACTAAATCCTTTCAGCAAAAATATGGCAATATTGCAAAATTATCAAGTATGACACATAGAATGGACTTGCTATCCCCGTTTAAATAAGAAAATCGCATTTCAGTAGGCCTTTAAAATTACCAATCAGAAAGGAGAGGAGTTGCTAGGGTGTTTAGTTAGTACCTTCCACCAAATGCCAAAGGGTGGAATGTCACATGCCTGGAGAAAGAGAAAGACAGATTGCAAGTACAGACAGTGTCCACGCTCAAGGAAAACAACGCAGTTCGCGCGGCGGCCTCGCTTATGCACGCAAGTTGACTCCGCGCATGCTTGCATTGAGGCTATGTGCACAGTGTGTTTTTGGCATTGGATTTTAGCACTGTTTTGACATAGTATTAAAAGTCCAGGGGCCTAATGTATTAAGAGTGCGTATACGCACAAAAACTTTTCACTGCAAAGTTGAGATGTCTCAAAAGTGAACTAGATGGTAAATGTTAAATGGGTTGTACTTGTATAGCGCTTTTCTACCCCTTTTTAAGGAGCCCAAAGCGCTTTGACAGTATTTCCACATTCGCCCAGTCACACACACATTCACACACTGACGGTGGGAGCTGCCATGCAAGGCGCTCACCAGGTCCCATCAGGAGCAAGGGTGAAGTGTCTTGCCCAAGGACACAACGGATGTGACTAGGATGGTAGAAGGTGGGGATTGACCATTAACCCTCAGATTGCTGGCACAGCCACTCTAACTGTGGAAATGTGCATTGCCAACTTCATTTCTACATCCTGTGGATACTTTGGCGACACTTAGGCCCCGTTTACACTAAGCCGGAAAAGGTTATCCAGGGTAAATCACACCTAACCTTATCATTGTCCACACACAACAATGCCACCGTCTAAGACCCTAACCCCCTCCGTCCACGGGCGCAACGCGATCAAGTACTCATGCGCGAAAAATGCACGTCACGGTCATCTCCAGTGTTTCTTTGTGTGCGAGTTCTTAAATGAAAATAATCTGAACAATATCCGGTGTTGTGGTATTTCAAATAACTGGAATCCAGTGTGATGTGGGGCCTTATTGTACTGAATCACACCTGAGACATCATAAATTAATAAAATATTTATTAGACACATAAACAAATAACATTTTACATTAATCAAACTAGGGATCTAGATATCTGGTTAGGACACTCCTCACTCTTTTGCCTTCACCTTCATTGTCCATTTGTTTTTGGTGACTTTATATACTCTGGACCTAGAGGTTGAGTCCGTGACATACATGGCGGAAAATATCTGATAGAGTCTGCTTTGCCAGTCCAAATGCATTCACTTTTTTCCGTATTTTTCCCTCGACGGCGAGGTAATACAAAGCACGCGCTCCTTTTTTTTTTTTAACATCTCCAGGGGAATCGCATTCTCGTTGTCTCTCCTTCGACAAATGGACAAAGTTTTTCGCTAAGTAGAATCACAGCTGACATTGGAAAGTTCTATTGCAGTCTGAGAAGTGTTGTATCCGAAATAGCTGCAATCGCATTCTCTTAAGGTTTTCATGTGGGATTTCCACAAGCGTCCGTACATGTAGAAGAAAGAGAAACACGGGCATGTCTGGATAACTTGCCTTCATATTTCCAGTGGTTAGCGCCAAGCTACAAATCATCTTTATTATGAAACTGGCTGTGGCGCGTTCTTTCTGGCGTCACGTCCTCTCCGAACTCACTTTGTAAACGATCAATGAGTCTATACAAAGCTACTGTAAATTAGATTAGATTAGATAGTACTTTATTCCGTCAGGGGAGTTCCGCCGGAGATTCAAGAAATACACGGCTGACTTACCCGTGTAAAAATTTGTCCGAGGAGGGGGACCTTAAACGCTGGTTTAGTGTGGCTGATATGGGGCTTAGAATAAATAATTATTTGTTTAAGTGGTTAAACGACTTAGTGTAGACATGGCCTTAGAGGTGGTCGTTCTGGCTTTTCTTGCATTTAATTTCAACAAGTTAATAAATTGAGGCAAGTAAACAAAATTCACTTTTTTTTCAGATGCATTGAATGCTTCGTATTTATATTTGTATATGTAAGGATGTCTATTAATGAATCTCGGTGATGATTTCGCCACCTATTACTGTCACATTGTGTTACTGTCACTAAAGCATCAGCTTCGCAATTCAGAGAAACAGCCGCTGTTGGTTTGCGGCACATTAACACCGAATATATTGCAAGTGGCTCTCCTGGAATGCAATAATATATTGAGTAATTAATAAAGAGTCTAAGTGTTTTTAAAAATGTTGATGTGCTGGCATGTTCAAACAAATATTGCATAATTTTCACATGAAATTCTAATCTGGCTGTGAGCATGCTACTGTATGAACTAGGGTTGTACGGTATACCGGTACTAATAAAGTACTGTGGTACAAATTAATTGAAAACGATACTATACTGCCTTTGAAAAATACTGGTATTTATGTTCATCCGCATGCTGCCGTGATGCAGGGACGTTCCTGAGCCGAGGAGCATATTGAGTTTGTTAGCGCTCACACATTCACTGAGCGCACAGGCAGAAACAGAGGGGATAGGAAATATGGCAAATAAAGGCTTTCTGCTGGTTAATAAAGAGTGTGCGTGAAACGCAATATGGAGGTATTTGGGCTTCAAAACTATCGATCAAGGTGACGTTTTTTAAAAACGGAAGCTCCACACTGCAAGCAGTGCTTTGAAACATGCCTCACCAAATGTGGCAAGACCACCTGCGCTTCAAACTTAGGTAAACATTAAAATAACAATAATACAGACCTGCACAATAAGTTTAAAGGTAATGGGGTTAACTAGGTCCACTGCTGTGAACATACAGATACTGTACGTAAACAAGCACACAGCAGGTCTGCTTCATGTCAAATATTAGCGGAGTCTAAACTGCCCACGCAGCGCAAACTAATGGCAGTGAAATGTCTTAATTTAGTAACAAATTGCTAGAATTTGTGTTTTATCTCTAACAATGTGTGGTTTACCTGCTACATGTCGTATCTGTGTACTTTTAACTATTGTATTGATTTTGAAGTTTGAACGTTAAGTTTTTTTTGAACATGTATAAAGTTTCAAAATGATACATAACATATTGTACATATTTTCATTTGTTTTCCTTACAACATCTCCGAAAATGATTAGGAAGAAGCAAATCGTATTTAATCCTACTCCTTTCTACTTCACAGCAATTACTAAAGTTTGGTTCTTTTATGAATTTATTATGGGTCTACTGAAATTGTGACCCATCAAAAGTATACATACAGCAATGTTAATATTTGGTTACATTTCCTTTGGCAAGTTTTAGTGTAATAAGGCTCTTTTAGTAGCCATCCGCAAGCTTCTGGATTAATTTTTGAACACTCCTCTTGACATAATTGGTTCATTTCAGATAAATGTGATAGTTTTCTGACATGGACATGTTTCTTCAGCATTGTCCACACGTTTAAGTCAGAACTTTGGGAAGGTCATTCTAAAACCTTCATTCTAGCCTGATTTAGCCATTCCTTTACCACTTTTGACCTGTGTTTGGGGTCATTGTTCTGTTGGAACACCAAACTGCACCCAAGACCCAACCTCCGGGCTGATGATTTTAGGTTGTCCTGAAGAATTTGGAGGTCATCCTCCTTTTTCATTGTCCCATTTAAATCACCAGTTCAATTGGCAGCAAAACAGGCCCAGAGCATAATACCACCACTACCACGATGCTTGATGGTGGGAATGGTGTTCTTGGGATTAAAGGCCTTACCTTTTCTCTTCCAAACATATTGCTGGTTATTGTGGCCAAATTTTTGTTTCATCTGACATTATATAGACCAGGGGTCACCAACCTTTTTGAAACCAAGAGCTACTTCTTGGGTACTGATTAATGCGAAGGGCTACCAGTTTGATACACACTTAAAAAAAAATGCCAGAAATAGCCAATTCGCTCAATTTACCTTTAATAAATAAATCTGTATATATATATATATATATATATATATATATATATATATATAAAAATGTGTATCTCTGTTGGTCATTCCGTCGTACATTTTTTTTCCCTTTTACGGAAGGTATTTTGCAGAGAATAAATGATGAAAAAAACACGTAATTGAACGGTTTAAAAGAAGAGAAAACATGAAAAAAAATGTAAAGAACATTTTGAAACATAGTTTACGTTCAATTTCGACTCTTCAAAATTTAAAATTCAACCGAAAAAAGAAAAAAACTAGCTAATTGGAATCTATTGAAAAGATTATAAAAAATAATTCATGGAACATCATTAGTAATTTTTCCTGATTAAGATTAATTTTATAATTTTGATGACGTTTTAAATAAATTAAATTCCAATCTGCATTTTGTTAGAATATATAACAAATTGGACCAGACTATATTTCTTTTAGATTTTCCAGAATTTTTTTTTTAAATAAATTCAAAAGATTTTGAAATAAGATTTAAATTTGATTCTACAGATTTTCTATACTTTCCAGAATATTTGTATTTTATTTTAATCATAATTAGTGTGAAGAAAGATTTCACAGATATTCTTCGTCAAAAAAACAGAAGCTAAAATGAAGAATTAAATCAAAATGTATTTATTATTCTTTACAATAAAAAAAAAAAAATACTATAACATTGATTTAAATGGTCAGGAAAGAAGAGGAAGGAATTTAAAAGGTAAAAAGGTGTATGTGTTTAAAAATCCTAAAATCATTTTTTTCTCTAAAATTGTCTTTCCGAAAGTTATAAGAAGCAAAGTAAAAAAATAAATGAATGTATTTAAACAAGTGAAGACCAAGTCTTTGAAATATTTTGTTGGATTTTAAAATTCTATTTGAGTTTTGTCTCTCTTAGAATTACACATTTCGAGCAGAGCAAGACCAGCTTGCTAGTAAATAAATAAAATTTTAGAAAATTGAGGCAGCTCACTGGTAAGTGCTGCTATTTGAGCCATTTTTAGAACAGGCCAGCAGGCTACTCATCTGGTCCTCATGGGCTACCTGGTGCCCGCGGGCACCGCGTTGGTGACCCCTGATATAAACAAATATAAGACCTTCTGGAGGAAAGTTATATCCATTCTCTTACTTGCAGTTTGTTTTGCTTTTACCCTGACTTAGGTTTGTCAGAGTTAAGAGTGTCTAGAGAGCCAAATATGGAGGTAAAAACATTCTTTTTTAATGTTTGAATTTTTTTGTTAATTAAAAAATTGTATGAACAATTTAATTTGTTAATTTCAATAAGGTTTGTCTAAATATAAGTCTAATCCGAGAAAATATGGGGCATATGCAAATATCAAAAGACAGACAAGAGTGTTCTCTCATGCTGGGCACTCTAAGGAGCTGAATGAGTAGAGATTTATGTGCCTAAGCTCGTGAATCACACACACATTATTGAACATATGCAAAAAAGCAACTAGACACTATCGGTCAGTTAATAAGCATCATTTAACAAACATAGCATAAACTGATCTATGTGTGTTAAGCTGGGCATGCGGCTGACATTGTCCGTGTTGCGTTGTGAATCTTAACACTGACTTATCAGTGACTCGCAGACACACCATCAATGCGAGCAGTGGGGAAAATCCTCTTTGTAAAGTAGGTCATACAGTAGAGTTAGCCGTCTCGCGCTGGGATAAGCTCGCTTTCACATGTCTGCTAATTATATATTTGCTCTATATGTGCTGAGTCACATCTACTCATAAATCCTGTACAGCTGAACTGTGTAACTGGAGGCTTTTGTAGTTGGATGACGAGTATGTGGTAAGATTTCCGCAAGTTATGAAGGTTCCAACGTGTTTCACGGTTATGTTTTTATTTCAATCGAGAAATGTTTCTCTTTCACAATAGGGAAAATTGAACAGGCCCAGTTTGGAATTGTTGGTGTAATGTAATTGTATATTTAAGGAAGAGCTGCACTAAATTTACATCCAAACACTAACAAGTCTACCCTAATGGTACTGTATTTTTTTTACCAACACCATTCTATTAATGTTGCTCAAGATCCTTAATTACGAGCAATAACATCAATTATATGTATTATGTATTTCAAAGATTGAGTCTATGATGAACAATAATATAAGTCAGAATCTGTGCTATGTTTGACTAGACATGCAGACAACGAGGAACTATAACGATATTAATGTACATTTAAAACACTTTCTTGTGGTCCAGATAATATTTATCGGATATGCTAAATTTTAAGTCATTTTTCTAACCTGTTTTTTTTTTTTTTGTGGTGGCATTCCAAATTGCAAATGAAACCACGCCCCACCCTTTCCAAAAGTATCAAAATTAATTTGACCTTTCGAAAAAGTCAACCGTTGATTATATATCTTAAAGAAAAACATAATCTCAATTATTTTCCAGATTTGGTCGAAAATCTACTTCATAAACATTCACCCGGTCAAAACATTATGTACCTACGATCACTCAAATTCAGCCGGACACACACAACGTGACAACACTCTTATACAACAGTTTTCAATCCGCACATTGCTGTGGTTGTACCCTTTAACTTAATCATTTTGCCAATGTCGTTCAAAAGCTAAAACATCCATCCATCCATTTTCTACCGCTTATTCCCTTTCGGGGTGGCGGGGGGCGCTGGCGCCTATCTCAGCTACAATCGGGCGGAAGGCGGGGTACACCCTGGACAAGTCGCCACCTCATCGCAGGACCAACACAGATAGACAGACAACATTCACACTCACATTCACACACTAGGGCCAATTTTTTGTGTTGCCAATCAACCTATCCCCAGGTGCATGCCTTTGGAAGTGGGAGGAAGCCGGAGTACCCGGAGGGAACCCACGCATTCACGGGGAGAACATGCAAACTCCACACAGAAAGATCCCAAGCCTGGATTTGAACCCAGGACTGCAGGACCTTCGTATTGTGAGGCAGACGCACTAACCCCTCTTCCACCGTGAAGCCCCAAAAGCTAAAACAGTGAGTGTTTGCTCTGGCTGTCAAACAGCCAGCCAGCCGCACAACAAGCGCCGCGGACTTAGCGAACACACAACAAACAAAAAAGAAAGGATGCGAGCAAGCATGGAATTCAAACAATAGTTCAGCTGATCTAACCAAGAAAAGTGGACATAAAATGACCTTACCAGTGGGGTATGCTGGTGACGAAGCACGCTGTTTTTTACCAAACGAACAATGACGCCATTTTTAAAAGCTACCTAAGTAGTCACCTGACAGTGGTAGCCACGCCCATCTTAAAATTCCCAAGCAAGCCCGCCATAAATACATATACACATAACAAATACACATAGTAAATCCAACAATGATGCTATTTTACGTATGCAAATATTAGACGAAAATAACACTTTATCCTAGCTTTTTTGTGTTTCCTCATAGTTTGATGCATAAAGAGAGGAACTCCTACCCCTCAGGCTGAGAGCATACCTGAATACTCTAAATTAGTGACGTCACAACGTAGCCAAATTCCAAAACACCATGAACGGAGGCATCCAAACCCGCGTGCAGTCTCATACCCAAATGCATGAAACTTGTGATTTGACGCTGAGGCATTGTTTAACATTGCAAACACAAAATGCAGGACAGAAAATACAAAAATCTTCATAGATCCCCTTTAGGCCATAATTTGCATTTGACATATTTTACCAGATTATTTCCTAGCCACCTTCATTTAGTGTGTTCTGCATAAATCAATTCCAATTCTCTTAACATCCATCCATTTTCTTCCGATTGTCCCTTTCGGGTAAACGTTATTAAAAAAAAGGGGGAAAGGCAATGAGGTTCTCTTTTAAATCTCTTACAGCAGTGTTTTTCAAAAATTTTTGAGGCAAGGCACATTTTTTTCATTTAAAAATACGGAGGCACACCACCAACAAAAAATGTTAAAAAATTATTCTCCACCACGTTGTCGTGCCTTATTTTGAGTTTGTGTTTTCCTGTGTGTAGTGCTTTAGTTCTCGTCCTGCGCTGTTATTTTGGTGGCCCTCCCTGTTTTATTGGTGTTTTCCTGTATCAGTTTCATGTTTTCCTGTGAGGGCTATTCCCAGCACCTGGTTTGTGTTAGCTAGCAAGACTATTTAAGATGTTGCTATCATTTTTTGTGTGGACATTGTTGATTGTCATGTCATGTACGGCTCTACTTTGTGGACACCGTAAGTTTTTGCTGTCGTCCAGCATTTTGTTTCTGTTTACTTTGTAGCCAGTTAAGTTTTACTTTTGCTTTGCATAGCCATTACCTTTTCCTTTCCCTTTCGTTCATTTTTGGTTTAAGCATTACATACCTTTTTACCTGCACGCTGCCTCCCGCTGTGGTCTGCATATTGGCATCACAATAAACCATCCTCGTCTCACCCGACACATTCCGACTTTTACAAAGCAATTGCTGCCACCCTGCCGAGTTCTACACAGCACAGACACTAATCAACGGCACATTATTTGCAGATTATAATTACTGATTTGCAAAAATATATATTTTTTACCAATTAGGTGAAGTTGCATTATTTCCCTCGTTACAGCAGACAATATCTCACGGCATGTGCCGTGGCACAGTGGTTCAAAAACACTGTCTTACAGTACGTTTTACAAACATAGTTGCTGCAGCTTTGCATATGTCTTCTAACTTGACAATTTGGGATATCTTAAGCTGCTTACCTGCATGTTATTTCCATTTCTCTGCAATGCCTCATCATATTTTATCCCCGTTTCTCCTACACTTACTTTTGTCTTGTCATCCTTCCAACCCATCTTCTCCCTCATTGTGTCTCCCAATGTCGCTCAGTGTTTCATATCACTGTCAGCCTGTCAAGATGAACCATACCCATCACCTATGGCCCTGTTTACACTGCACACCGAATCTGATTTTTTTGTCTTCAAGTTACACAAATTGGATATTTTTTGCTACCATAACCGCTCCAAAATTCTTCAAATCCGATCTTTTGTCATTAGATTCAGGCCACATCAGGAGGCAGCACAAATCTGATTGGAATGTGATCTTTTCAAATGTAACTTCAGTCCAAACAGCAATGCGACCCGACCCATATGTGACGTCAGCTTTGGGCAAGCTGCGTCATTCGTGTGCGCGGGGAAAGACGCAGCCCGCCAGCTTAAGTGGATACTATATCACAACATCCGGTTTCAGTGAGAAATGTCCTTGTTCATAGGCCGAATTTTTGGTGCATCACTAGTCAATAGTGCCCAAATAATAGGCTATATGTGATGTATGAATATATATTTTGATTCTGAAGAAATAGAAATTGTTGAAGGATCGCAACGGACACTGTGACGTATTTTCTTTAATCTTGCGTACATTGTGGAAGTATTTTTACGTAAGAGAGTTGAAAAATAAAACTACCGTAGAGCCACCCTGATGTCTATGTTTCCTCTACTTAACAGTCAATCAATCAATCAATGTTTATTTATATAGCCCTAAATCACAAATGTCTCAAAGGACTGTACAAACCACTACGACATCCTCGGAAGAACCCACATAAGAGCAAGAAAAACTCACACCCAGTGGGCAAGGAGAATTCACACCCAGTGGGACGCCAGTGACAACGATGACTATGAGAAACCTTGGAGAGGACCTTAAATGTGGGCAACCCCACCCCCCCCCCCCCCCCCCCAGGGGACCGAAAGCAATGGATGTCGAGCGGGTCTAACATGATACTGTGAAAGTTCAATCTATAGTGGCTCCAACACAGCCGCGAGAGTTCACTTCAAAGCGGATCCAAGACAACAGCAAGAGTCCCGTCCACAGGAAACCATCCCAAGCGGAGTCGGATCAGCATCGTAGAGATGTCCCCAACCGATACACAGGCGAGCGGTCCATCCTGGGTCCCGACACTGGACAGCCAGTACTTCATCCATGGTCATCGGAACTGACCCCTCCACAAGGGAAGGGGGGACAGAGGAGAAAAAGAAAAGAAGCGGCAGATCAACTGGTCTAAAAAGGAGGTCTATTTAAAGGCTAGAGTATACAAATGAGTTTTAAGGTGAGACTTAAATGCTTCTACTGAGGTAGCATCTCCAACTGTTACCGGGAGGCCATTCCAGAGTACTGGAGCCCGAACGGAAAACGCTCTATAGCCCGCAGACTTTTTTTGGGCTTTAGGAATCACTGATAAGCCGGAGTCTTTTGAATGCAGATTTCTTGACGGGACATATGGTACAATACAATCTGCAAGATAGGATGGAGCTAGACCATGTAGTATTTTATACGTAAGTAGTAAAACCTTAAAGTCACATCTGAAGTGCACAGGAAGCCAGTGCAGGTAGCCATAAGAAGATTAAAATCTTCCCAAATATATCACACTTTATACAATAATATACTATATCCAATTAAACATTATATTACTTTTATGTATTTTTATGTGGGGAAAAAAAAACAAATTTTTAAGGTGTGGCGACTTTTAATGTATTTTGTAGTGGTAGTAGCGACTTCCTTGTTCATTTACGGAATCTGTTCTTTGTTTTCACTTTATTGAACTACGCATGCAAGAGACATTGGGGCCACATTGGGGCCACATTGGAGCCTGTGCGCGTTTACATTGGAGTCTGATAAAGATCAAATTTCAATTGTAATCTAAACTGTCAGCTGAAAAGAAATTGGATGTTGAAAAATCGCATTTGGTCCACTTTGGCCTGCAGTGCAAACATAGTCTGTTTGCATCACCTCACTACAGAGTCCTCCACTCGTGACCTACAGTACGTGCTTATCACTTCTTGTGTGTGTACACAGTTGAAAACAAGATCATTTTCTCTGTTAGAACTGTTTTTTGTCAACTTATTGGGACACTACGGAATATTTTGATTGAGTTACAAATATTTCCAATCCAATTGATTCTGTGACCGTCTAAGACAAAAGTGACAGGAAAAAGGACAGGAGCAGAGGAAAGGGCCAGACCCCTTGCAGCCCCCCAAGAGACTCCCTGCCCATATCCTGAAAACCTATCAGTATTCAGCAGACCACCACTGCCTCCTCTTATCAGGATGGACCTGATCTGGCCTTACATTAGTTTCCAGGGTGGGCCTGTGTCATTTTCCACCATCAGTGTTTGGTTTGCAGGATGTCGCCCTGATTTTATCCCAGAGAGCGAAAGCCGGCATTTGAATCACACTATCGCTAGTATCAGTTGTTCTTTCCAATTTGTGTGTGCTGAGTCTTCCAACTTCTGGACAAGCATGATCTTTCATACGCACACCTTTGACGTATTTCTCCTGTCAGTCAAACCACAAAGCGTGACTCCCATGTTCCCCTCTCTGTGCCTGTGTGTCTCAACAACACCCGAGAAGCTTCTCCTGAATCTAGAAAGCATCTCTCAGGATAGACCACACAATCAGCAGCAATTTTCCGTCTGTTGTGGCACACCCCCTGCTTGCTCGTCTCTCCCTCGTCTCGCGTCTGACCTCTTAAGTGAGGAAATCAAGTGAGCTATTGGTGTGTTTGGCGTGCGGGTGAAGCCAAGGTCACCTCAGTGTGTGAGCGGTAAAAATGCCAAGACTATTTTGACAAGAGGGCAGCTTCCACCTGTTTCCTTGCTCCCTGCGGCTCAAACAGCAAAGCACAGATTAAAAATAAAAACACTTTTATTCTTTTTTCTTTTTTCCTATGTTTTCTCCGGCTCTAAAAATAAACGCAGCATGTTTTGTTTCCATGCCCACCCTGTTTTCATACCATTCTAGTTGTGTTATTTATATGCACTCTTTGTCCGTCTTTTTATTCATTTTATGTTCAATCCTTTGTTTTCAGTTGATTTTATTGGTGGATTTGACCCATTGCCACTCTACCATGTCAATGAGAAACCATCCCATCATCTGCTAAAGCCAATGTCTCTGTAAGTAAGCCATATATGTGTGTGTGTGTGTGTATGTGCATCCGTGTTCTAAATCAGTGTTCTTTACCATAGGGCCCAATGTTGGGTCGCAAGCACTCCTAGAGAGCCACCAAAAAATATCTCTTTCTCAGCTGTGCTTTGTATGGGCCTCGGAGGTACTCAGTTGTAATACACTTTTCCACCAATTGTGGCAGTGATGACAATATGAGACAAACAGAGGAAGTCTGGAGCTAAAGTCGTAGAGAAGTTTCTTAACTATAATGGTGAAACTGTTTTCTCATTTTCTCTTGAATTGAAAGTTTAGTGTACAAACATATTCATTATTAATTTAATTCAATTGTTTTAGCACTGCATAATTTCAAAATAAATAGATTCATTTTTTGTCAGTTATTTATGAGTCCCTGCAGCTTATTTGGTTAGTATTTATTTTTCCAATCAGCCTGACCGAAGCCAAATGTCTATGTGCAAAATGAACACTTTGTGATTAACGGTTTGATATAATTTGACATGGTTGCAAACTGTTTGTAGGTTAGATATAGTTGTTATGTACAATTTAAAATCAAGAGTGCACTGCATAATTTCAAAATAGATTCATTTTTTGTCAGTTATTTATGAGTCCCTGCAGCTTATTTGGTTAGTATTTATTTTTCCAATCAGCCTGACCGAAGCCAAATGTCTATGTGCAAAATGAACACTTTGTGATTAACGGTTTGATATAATTTGCCATGGTTGCAAACTGTTTGTAGGTTAGGTATAGTTGTTATGTACAATTTAAAATCAAGAGTAGGATTACTAATTCAGTGTTAAATGTGAGTGGGCTACTGGCCCCTTTGTAGTTGAAAATGTGGGTTCTAAGGTAAAAAAAGGTTTAAGAACCCCTGTTCTAAATGAGACTATGAGCAGGCGCGTGTTATTATTCACCTTGCTTTTATTGCTCACATACCTACAAACCCCGTTTCCATATGAGTAGGGAAATTGTGTTAGATGTAAAAATAAACGGAATACAATGATTTGCAAATAATTTTCAACCCATATTCAGTTGAATATGCTACAAAGACAACATATTTGATGTTCAGACTGATAAACTTTTTTTTTTTTTTCAAATAATCATTAACTTTAGGATTTGATGCCAGCAACACGTGACAAAGAGGTTGGGAAAGGTGGCAATAAATACTGATGAAGTTGAGGAATGCTCATCAAACACTTCTATGGAACATCCCACAGGTGTGCAGGCTAATTGGGAACAGTTGGGTGCCATGATTGGGTATAAAAGCAGCTTCCATGAAATGCTATGTAATTCACAAACAAGGATGGGGCGAGGGTCACCAATTTGTAAGCAAATTGTTGAACAGTTTTAGAACAACATTTCTCAATGGGCTATTGCAAGGAATTTAGGGATTTTACCATTTACGGTCCGTAAAATCATCAAAAAGTTCAGAGAATTTGGAGAAATCACTGCACATAAGCGATGATATTACAGACTTTTGATCCCTCTGGTGGTACTGCATCAAAAACCGACATCGGTATGTAAAGGATATCACCACATGGGCTTAGGAACACTTCATAAAAAACACTGTCAGTTACCAAAGTTGGTCGCTACATCTGTAAGTGCCAGTTAAAACTCTACTATGCAAAGCCAAACCCATTTATCAATAATATCCTGAAACGGCGCCGGCTTGGCTGGGCCCAAGCTCATCTAAGATGGACTGATGCAAAGTAGAAAGGTGTTCTGTGGTCTGACGAGTCCACATTTCAAATTATATTTGGAAACAGAGGACGTGGTGTCCTCCAGAACAAAGAGGAAAATAACCATTCGGATTGTTAAAGGCACAAAGTTCAAAAGCCAGCATCTGTGATGGTATGGGGGTGTATTAGTGCCCAAGGCATGGGTAAATTACACATCTGTGAAGGCACCATTAATGCTGAATGGTCCATACAGGTTTTGGAGCAACAAATGTTGTCATCCAAGCAATGTTTTCATGGACGCCCCTGCTTATTTCAGCAAGACAAGTGTTACAACAGCGTGGCTTCATAAAAAAAGAGTGCGGGTACTTTCCTGGCCCACCTGGAGTTCAAACCTGTCTCCCATCGAAAATGTGTGGCGCATTATGAAGCGTGAAATACGACAGCGGAGACCCCGGACTGTTGTACGACTGAAGCTCTACATAAAACAAGAATGGGAAAGAATTACACTTTCAAAGCTTCAACAATTAGTTTACTCAGTTCCCAAACGTTTGAGTGTTGTTAAAAAGGAAAAGCTGATTTAACACAGTGGTGAACATGTCCTTTCCCAACTACTTTGGCACGTGTTGCAGCCATGAAATTCTAAGTTAATTATTATTTGCCAAAAAAAAAAAAAGTTTATGAGTTTGAACATCAAACGTTGTCTTTGTAGTGCATTCAATTGAATATGAGTTGAAAAGGATTTGCAAATCATTGTATTCCGTTTATATTTACATCTAACACAATTTCCCAACTCATATGGAAACGGGGTTTGTACATCAAACCCTGCCTCAAGAGTACATATTCAAATGTCCCCCAAAACACTTCATCAATCACAACAAGTGTTTTCTCATGCACATTAAAGACAAATTCACTTTAATAGTGGCGTTGTCCCTGCCACACAATTAGGAAGTTAAACTCAAAAATATGCTTTATCCTGTTGAAGGACCCAATGAATATAACATGTCTTTGCCTCATAGTTTTGTGTTATATGCAACGTTCCCTCCAAGGTGCGCGCTCAGCAAATCTATGCTTTGCAAAATTAAAATCCAATTTGAACTATAAACTATAAAAAAAATAAACACATACCTATTAGTTCTGTAGGATTTTGCAATGCAACTCTGTGAGTGACAGGTGACAACAAGCAGCCCTAACAAATAAATCAATGTTAGTCAACACTGTTCAATTATTGTAACGTTTGATTGAGACACTTTAAAAAAGACAGGAATTCCAATGATCACTTTATTGAGCAAAACGTAAAACACACCAAAAATATTTGTAAAAAAAAACGTCTTTCTGGAAAAACTCAGGGTCATTTTCTGCCTTACAAACCAGGCCTTAACCAACTCACAGTCATGTGTCATATTAACAACAACCTCAGAATCAGAATCAGACATACTTTATTAATCCCCGAGGGGAAACTAAAATTTTCAGCACAATCCCATTCAAGATCAGACAAACATTACAGGGAGACAGAACAGGATCGCTGACGGGTTTGCCAACTTCCGGCGTCCTTTACAAAAAAGGTGGGATACAGGTAAACAGGTGGGGGGGAATGGGAGAAAAAAATAAATGATTAAAATGAATAAAATAAAAAAAATCGGTCTAAACCTGGGCCCCTGGAGAGGGGGTCCAGACTGAGGCCAAGGGAAAAAACCAACTCATAGCCATAGTAGACATCTTTCTTACATGTGTGTAACTCTCGCTCTCTTTCACTTGCACCAACACATGCAGTCATGGTACTTATAGCCACTGACATGCTTATACAAATATGATTTACAAACAAAGTTATAAGAATGCGTATATTTTATTTTGCAACATGAGAATGTTTTAAGGGGAACTAAATGTGCTCTGTGAAAGGGGTACAAATTGTTCCCAAAGTACGACGACCACCCAGACATAAATTACTACGTAGCTCGTGAAAAACACAATATTTTTGTTATTTCGAACAGTCGACCAAATCACTTGTATTATAAAATAATCTCATGAAAATGACTACTGTCATTTTGAAAATTATAATAAAACATTTAACATGTTATTCAGTCAGGTTTGGGACAGGTGTGATGCTGGTGTGACCACAGTGTGCACGTCTGATATTGCTCACATGTGCTCCATTAAATGCCCAGGGAGTTTTTTGCGTTTGTTAATTAGAGGGAAAATTGGTTATATGCGCCTCCCCTCACTGCACATGATGGAAAATGTCTCAAATTTGATGAATCAATTCTCTTGTGCAGAACTATTCTCTTGTGCAGAGCTACTTAATAATAATAGGCCTAGCAGGTCATGTAACAGTCCTTGGCCAACATATCACATGCGTACATGCATATTTTATTAGCTTTTTGACAGTTTAATCAGCACTGTCTCTAAAGAGGAGTGAGGAAACCTTTGTTTCATCGAACTTTCTGGCAGATATATCCCCGATGCATTCTTCCAGGCATTTGTGTATACAGACATCCATTTCTCACTAAAATGTTATTTACTGTACATTCAAACGTTGTATTATTACTATTGCTATTTCTAACCCTTCCAATTTTTAGAACTGTCTGACAGGAGTGTAAATATCATGTTACAAAAATGTATGTACACATTCTGAAAACCCACAGACACAGCTCTAAGAGGCAGCTTTACCATAATGCAATATGAGATATGTTTCCATTGCCTTAAGCCATCATTTTCATTCACATTAAACAGTCCCTCACGGATTTCGCAATGTCGCGATCGTACCAATGTACGCACATTTTACCGATCCCCGCTCATTTTGGCAACTTTGTCCCAAACCTACAGCTTACTCACACATTTTAGACAAGCTGCAATCTTTTTGCCAATCGATCGATTAATTTCTTGTGTAGACAAAGCAGGGACAGCAACATGTAACAATATATCAACTCTATACTACTCCAACAGCACAATTGTTGTCCTACCCGCATAGCTCAGACCTACTTCCTTCTAGGTCAGGGGTCTCAAACTCAATTTACCTGGGGGCCACTGGATGCAGAAACTGGGTGAGGTTGGGCCGCAAGAAAAGATTTCTTAAAAAAAATCTAACATGCACTTTTTAATTACTTCACATTCTTTGAATGGCTTTCCCGCCCTAGCAACATACTTGCCAACTCTCGCGGTCTCTCCGGGAAACACCCGAATATCAGTGCCCCTACCGATAATTTCCCGGGGCAATCATTCTCCCGGTTTTCACCCGGACAATAACAATTAGGGCATGCTGAGATGGCACTGCCTTTAGCGTCCTTTATAACCTGCCGTCTCGTCTGCCTTTCCAGCGTGCCGGCCCAGTCACATTTTCGACATCTTCAACACTGGGGGGCGGGGGGGGTGTATATTGTAGCCCGGAAGAGTTAGGGCTGCATGGGATTCTAGGTATTTGTTCTGTTGTGTTTATTTTGTGTTACGGTGCAGATGTTCTCCCAAAATGTGTTTGTCATTCTTGTTTGGTGTGGGTTCACAGTGTGGCGCATATTTGTAACAGTGTCGAAGTTGTTTAAACGGCCACCCTCAGTGTGACCTGTGTGACTGTTGATCAACTATGTCTTGCAGTCGCTTATTGTGTCTACTGCAAACATTTACAACATGTGGCTGGGCTGGCACGCAGTTTGTACAGGTTGTAGAGGGCTTTCAAGGCAGTGCCTCCACGGTACCACCATAATGATGTTGTATTGGTAAAATTGGGGAGAATGATTACCCCTGGAGGGGCACTGAAAATTTGGAGTCTCCCGGGAAAATCAAAGGTATGCAAATATAACGTTGTAAAGCGCCATTCGTATTAACCTCGCGGGCCGCACCAACATTAACTTTTCATAGTAAGGTGCTGATCTAGCAAAGAGGCAGTATTTACATGTTAGAGATGTTGATGTGTGATGATAATCTCTCATCGTCTCTTAATTACCAACAAATGTTAGCGCTATATATGACTTTCAACCATTCACAAATGTTCCTGACGTGGGGGTAAATGTTATGGAACATAAATATATGTTTAAGATGGGCGGACACTATTCAAGCACTAAACATATAACAGAGAATGTCTGCAACTTGTGGATGACAGAGCAGACATTGAAAGCCTTTGGTGATGATTCAGATTCATATTCTGATTATTTAGTGTCATTCAATCATAGCATCAGTGATGTGTTTTCAGAAAGAAATTGCGTTTGGTTGTCCTCAACAAAAACCGTTGGATAAACACCACAATAAAAAATAATAAAGACAATAATAATATAAAATAAAAATATGATGAAAAAAACAACAAAAAACAGGCCAGCAAATGCAGTATAACATACAAATATGTTGGTGCAAAAATGTATGTGCCAGCAGTATGTTCAAAATATGTATGTATGTGCGAACTGATCTGATCTAGTTAGATGTTTTTTGATTTTGTCGTGAGCCCATACAGCCGCTTTCTGTAATTGTAATTACCATCCATCCATCTTCTTCCGCTTATCTGAAGTTGGGTCGCGAGGCTAGCAGCCTAAGCAGAGAAGCCCAGATGTTCTTCTGCCCAGCTGCTTCGTCTAGCTCTTCCCAGGGGATCTTGAGGCGTTCTCAGGCCCGCTGTGAGACATGGTCTCTCTACCATGTCATAGGTCTTCCCCGTGGTCTTCTACCAATTGAAGCGTTTGGGGGGCATTCTAAACAGATGCCTGAACCACGACATCTGGCTCTTCTATATTTGAATGAGCATTGGCTTTACTCTGAGCTACTCCTGAATGACAGAGTATCTCACCCTTTCTCTAAGTTAGAGCTCAGCCACCCAACGGATGAAACTCATTTGAGCCGCTTGTACCCATGATCCTATCCTTTTGGTCATAACCCAGAGCTAATGACCATAGTTGAGGATAGGGACGTAGATCGACCGGTAAAATAAGAGCTTTACCTTCCGGGTTAGCTCCTTTTTCACCATGACAGATCGATACAGGGTCTGCAGCACTGTATTGATCCGTCTGTCGACCTCACAATCCACTCTTCCACTTAGGGCAGGATCTCCTCCCCAACCTGGAGATGGCTCTCCACCCTTTTCCGGGCAAGAACCATGGACTCGGACTTGGATGTTCTGATTTTTATCCCAGTCGCTTCACACTCAGCTTTAGTGAGAGCTGAAGATCCTGTCCAGATTAAGCCAGCAAGACCACATCATCCGCAAAAGGCAGAGACCTAATCCTGCAGCCGCTAAACCAGATGTCCTTTAACACCCTGAATGCGCCTAGAAATTCTGTCCATAAAAGTTGTAAACAGAATCCGTAACAAAGGGCTGCCCCGGCAGAGTCCAACCCTCACCTGTAATGGGGCCAAATTACTGCCGGCAATGCAGACCAAGCTCAGACACTGATCATACAGGGACCGTACTGTCAAAATCAGGCAGTCTATTACCCCATACTCTCTGAGCATTCTCCACAGGACTTCCCGAGGGACACGGTCGAGATGCTTTCTCCAAGACTACAAAACTCATGTAGACTGGTTGGCCAAACTCCCATGCGCAATCAAGGATCCTGCCGAGAGTATAGAGCTGGTCCACAGTTCAACGACCAAGACAAAAACCACACTGCTTCGACTATCCGGCGTAGTCTCCTCTCCAGTACACCTGAAGAGACCTAACCAGGAAGGCTGAGTAGTGTGCTCCCACAATAGTTGGAACACACCCCTGCCCCACCACTCCTCTTTTTGAATAAAGGAACCGCCACTCCAGTCTGCCAATATAGAGGCACCACACGATGTCCACGCAATGCTACAGAGCCTTGTCAACCACGACAGCCCCACAGCATCCAGAGCCTTAAGGAGACTCTACCAGACGTTCTCAGCCAACCCGCACTATGCATTTGGTCCTGCCAGGTCTTCCCCCACCAACCGAGCCAATTCTCCGCCCCTCTCTTCACCCAAGTGTCCAAAGCATTAGACTGCAAATCCGATGATATAACCACAGAATCGATCATGGAACTGTGGCCTAGGATATCCTGGTGCCATATGCTCATATGGACACTCTTATATTTGAACATGGTGTTTCTTCTGGACAATCGGTAACAAGCCCGAAAGTCCAATAACAAAACACCACAGTGGTTCAGGGTGGCCGTTTCTCCCAATCACACCACTATCGGTTCAGCAAAGCTACCCTCTCGTCCACCGAAACTCCAATGTACAGGCTCTGAGCCGCGGGGCAACAAGTATAGCCACCGCTCGTCGTCTATCACTGGCAGATTGAAAAACAGTCCAGCCCCTCTCGAGTAGACTGTTTACAGATCCCTTGCTGCGCGCTAAAGTGAGACCGACTAGATCCAGCTGGAGCTTCTCTACCTCGCGCATCAGCTCAGGCTCCTTCCCCCCGAGCGAGGGGACGTTCCACGTCCCAAGAGTTAGCTTCTGAAGCCGAGGCTCGGGGGGAAGCTCCCTGCCTTTGATTGCGGCCCATCTCATAAAACACTGGACTTTTATGGCCCCTCCTCTGAGTGGTGATCCTATTGGGTGGGAGACCCACATTGCCTCTTTGGGCTGTGGAGCCCCTCCTCCAGGCCTAGCTGCAGAGGGGTGCCCGGTGACCCGCGTCCGGGCGAGGGAAACCTCCGTCTTTGATATTGTCTATTCCATAGAAGTCTTTGAGCTGCTCTTTGTCTGGACCCTCATCAGACCTGTTTGTTGTAGAAGCCCCGAACGACACCTCCTAGGATCTCGAGCAGTTCATTGAATAATTTATTTACAGTATACTGTACTGTTTTATTAAATTATAACTAATTACAGTATTATGTAAAATTATTGCAATTATCTAATACTATAATGAGTTGTAATGAAATAAAACACAGTAAATTGACAATAAGCTCTGAGTATGGGCTTTTACTAGACTTTAGTGAAAGAGATTTTCAACAGGGACCACGACACCCCAGGGGTCTGCGGTGGTACTGTACATTCAATAAATAAATACAAATATAATAATCCGTCCATCCATCCATTTCCTACCGCTTATTCCCTTTGGGGTCACAGGGGGGCGCTGGTGCCTATCTCAGCTACAATCGGGCAGAAGGCGAGGTACACCATGGACAAGTCGTCACCTCATCACAGGGCCAACACAGATAGACAGACAACATTCACACTCACATTCACACACTGGGGCCAATTTAGTGTTGCCAATCAACCTATCCCCAGGTGCATGGCTTTGGAGGTGGGAGGAAGCCGGAATACCCGGAGGGAACCCACGCATTCACGGGGAGGACATGCAAACTCCACACAGAAAGATCCCGAGCCCGGGATTGAACCCTGACTACTCAGGATCTTTGTATTGTGAGGCAGACGCACTAACCCCTCTACCACAGTGAAGCTAAAATATAATAATAATAATAATAATAATAATAATAATAATGAGAGGAGCCAGATGAGGTGGCTCAGGCATCTGGTCAGGATGCCACCCAAACGCCTCCCTAGGGAGGTGTTTAGGGCACGTCCAACCGGTGGAGGCCACGGGGAAGACCCAGGACACGTTGGGAAGACTATGTCTCCCGGTTGGCCTGGGAATGCCTCGGGATCCCCCAGAAAGAGCTAGACGAAGTGGCTGGGGAGAGGGAAGTCTGGGCTTCCCTGCTTAGGCTGCTGCCCCCGCGACCAGACCTCGGATAAGCGGAAGAAGATGGATGGATGGATAATAATAATAATAATAATAATAACAATACTAATAGTAAAGAAAGAAAGAAATATTCAAGAAAGAAAGAAATATTCCATGTTTAACATAAAAACATAAATAAATAAACCAGTTTATTGTTTGAATATCTTAGTAGTGGACAAAACAGGCTACCTTTGGGACGAGTTTAAAACACACTTTTATACAATATATTTAAGTAGGGGGTATCTGCTCCATCCCTCCATCAGTTTGGTGGTCTTCTGCCCAGAAAACGTTGAATAACCCTGATTTGGTGTCTACTTTTAAGTATGTGCGCTATAAAATGAGTAAACATCAATACAGTATTTATCATTGTAGCCTAAATAATTTTTTTGTTTAAGTTATGGTTACAAGGTGCACCTAAAAAGTTATAACACATTTTAAAAATCCCATCTTGAATCAAAGTTGTTAAAAACAAATGAGCCCAAAAACATTTGGCAAACTTTTAGGCCGCGACAATCCCAAAAATGCCAGTAAAATACTCGAGGGGCCGATTTAAATAATCACAAAAACTTTCTCCCCTACATTTTCTCTCCAGGTCTACGTAAATAGGAGAACATCCAGGAGGGAAGTGACACACGCTGATGGATCTCATGGAGGAAAAAATGGCTGTTTTAACCAACTGTTAGTTCCATGGCACTGGGACATGCCAGACATTCTTCCCTCTCCCACTTCATACTCTTTTCAGTTCTTCAAACATGCCACTCACTGGGGGGGCTGCATGGAAAATACACCTCAGCTTAATTGTCTTCCTCTTCATCATCCTCATGAATGTTTTCAAGTAGTTTTTATTATTTATATTTGTTGCCTTTCCTACCAACACAACTATATAGAGCAGTTTATAAATACCTTTTATTTTATAATTGCCAGCAAGTCAACATTCTGAGTTCGTGTCGTAGCGCCATCGTCATTCTGCATGTCATCGCTGGTTTGGCTCAGATTTTGGCCTCGGGGCTGAGTTACAATGAACCTTGTGGAATGAACCAACCATTGTGCGCGCTGGCTGTTTACTCTAGGCAGGGGTCTTTGTGCGTACATGCACGCAGGCAGGGGCAGGAAAAAGGAACCCAATCTACAAGGACATCCATCAGAAAGAGACAATGTAAATAACGCAATGAGGGCATGGAGGAAAAAAAGTTATGGCATGCGAGTTTTCAAAGTTTTTTTTTTTTTCCTGGAGTCTTGCGTCTGTGATGATTTTTCACAAACAGCCAAGTCGTCGTCACTGAAATGTCAGGTGTTTGTGTTGGACGCGGTGCGTAGGATTGTCATGCATCCGTGGCATATTGTTAACAGTCAAGAAACAAGAAATGTTGCATAACATGATGTAAGATTAACCATCTCCAAGTGCTGTCTCCCGACGCCTTTTTATTGTCAATGGCTATAGTCGCTGGTGTTGGATTTGTAGCCTGGTGTGCAATAAGAGGGAGAAAAGTGCTTTTGATTCTTCGGGCCCATGACTGACACACGGGCCCTAAAAAGTTGTCAATTATCAGTCCATTAGGCACACCTCCTTGTCAGTGTAATATTTCAACTGAGCAGTCAAATGTCATATTTATGTCTCTGACTTCATTCATGGACACTCAATGGTTGTCATGCCTCCCTGGAAAAATGCACTTTTTGTTGGTCATATAGGGGGGGGAAAGGTCATTTTTAGGGGGTGACAAATCCACTGTTGCCTTACCGCCCTCTAGTGTTTACTGAGTGCAAGTGCAAGAGCAGAAGTATTATCTTTTTTGTGTCGACTCAAAATCCGATGCAATAAGAGAAGAGATGTCTTTTTATTCAGCACTTTGACGTTTTTTATGTTACATTTATTTGTCATAATTTTTTTTTTTTTTTTTTTTTTACTGAATCTAAAGTGCTTAATTTGGGATAAGGATCCAACAAGGTGTGAAAAAAGACCCATTTTAGTTTTTATTTTGCAGTGGTCTATTAAGTATATGGCTGGTCATCAGATTCCAGTAACATTGTTACTGGCAGATGTTCTGAAAAATGCCATTTCACATTGGATCTTTTCAAATACAGTTGTCCCTCGTTTATCGCGGTTTATTGATCGCGGACCTTACAAACAAATAAGAATCATTCATTATAAATTGAATATTTGTATAGCAAGAGCATAACAAAACTTGGATATGATCGTCTAAATATGTTTTTCAACATTTTGAGAGGTTTCTTGACATGAAAAAAACACTGTAATCATTTTTATACTTATCAAGTATACTGAATTGATTAACGTGGACCCCGACTTAAAAACGTATTCGGGTGTTACCATTTAGTGGTCAATTGTACGGAATATGTACTGAACTGTACAATCTACCAATAAAAGTTTCAATCAATCAATGAAAACGATAGTTTTGCCAAACCAATCAGTGGCTACGATACTAAACAGCGCACTGTTTCGGATTGGTTTACTCTACTGCTGGGGTCCCCAACCAACAGTCCGGGGACTGATACCGGTCCGTGACACATTTGCTACCGGGCCGCAGAGAAACATTAAATCATTCATAAACGACTCCATTTTCTCCGACTTAACTTTCGCCTGTTCCACTACTAGACACACCAATAGTTATTTACAGATGTACAATGAAACCAAGTGTTGCCAGTTATTATATTTGTTAGAATTTTGTGATACAATTCACATTAATGAACGTATAAAATATAAATGTGACAGATTCTCGCCAAAGGCTGATTTCCATCTGCAGCTCATTGCAAGGAATCAAGCCCAAGGCTTCCACTAATTCAGCCTTATAGTGAGTTGTAGTTTTCATGCACTTACTTTTGCTGTATTTATCTGCCACATGTGGAAAGCCGGTCCGTGAAATATAATGCCTACATTAAACTGGTCCGTGGTGCAAAAAAGGTTGGGGACCACTGCTCTAGTGGCCAAAACTAGTATGGTATGGATATTTTTGTTTTGTTTGTTTTTTGCCATTGTGCATGCTTGAAAATGCCTGATTTAGGCCATTTTAGAGTAGTAGAATATGTTTACTAAAATGTTTGAAGCGTGATGTGGCGAGGGACGACTGTACAGTGAACTCCATTGGAAGGGACAGGTCACACCTATTGTGCACACTTGGCAAACTGGTGTGTGTGTTGTGTCATACTCAGTATTAAATACAGGGTAACACTTTAGTTTGGGGAACATAGTCACCATTAATTAGTTGCTTGTTAAAGTAACAAAGACTTAAAGGCCTACTTGGGGAACATAGTCACCATTAATTAGTTGCTTGTTAAAGTAACAAAGACTTAAAGGCCTACTGAAACCCACTACTACCCACCACACAGTCTGATAGTTTATATATCAATGATGAATTATTAACATTGCAACACATGCCAATACGGCCTTTTTAGTTTAATAAATTGCAATTTTAAAATTCCCGCGAAGTATCGTGTTGAAAACGTCGTGGAATGCTGACGTGTATGCGTGACGTCACGGACTGTTAGGAAATATGAGCGCTGCGCACACACACAGCTAAAAGTTGTCTGCTTTAACTGCATAATTACACAGTATATGTGTTGTTGAATGTTTTGCAATTTGTTCAGTTAATAATGGAGAAGTCAAAGTAGAAAGATGGAGTTGGGAAGCTTTAGCCTTTAGCCACACAAACACACTTTGTTTAAAATTCCCGGAGGTGAAACTTTACTATGGATCAGAGCGGTCAAGTGAACATGGATCCCGACCACATGTCAACTAGCAGTTTTCGGTGAGAAAATTGTGGTAAAAAGTCGCCACTTACCGGAGATCAGCTGAGCTTGTGCCGTTTGTACAGCTGCTGTCGACTTCCATCAGACACTGGCCTCAAGACACCCTTGGATAAGACCCTTCCGACTATCAGGTACTATTAAACTCACTAAAACACTAGCAACACAATAGAAAGATAAGGTATTTCACAAAATTATCCTAGTAAATGTGTCTAAAAACATCTGAATCCATCCCAATGCAATCGCGTTTTTTTTTTGCTAGTTCGTCGCTATCAATATCCTCAAACATGAATCTTTCATCCTCGCTCAAATTAATGAGGAAATTGTCGTTTTCTCGGTCCGAATAGCTCTTTTTGTTGGAGGCTCCCATTAAAAACAATGTGAGGAGCCATCAACGGGTGACATCATCGTCTGTGACTTCCGGTAAAGGCAGGGCATTTCTGTTAGCGACCAAAAGTTGCAAACTTTATCGTGGATGTTCTCTACTAAATCCTTTCAGCAAAAATAGGGCAATATCGCAAAATGATCAAGTATGACACATAGAATGGACCTGCTATCCCCGTTTAAATAAGAACATCTCATTTCAGTATTAGTTATTTGGACACTAGGGGAACATACAAGGGTTAGGCTTACGGTTAGGGTTACTAATAAGTAAAAATTCTGAGGTTGTTGAGGGAAGACTTAGTTAATGGCTTACTGTTTGTATAATAAAGCCATGTGGAATAAGGCATTAATAAGTACTTAATAATGACTAATTAAGAGCCAATATGTTACTAATTTGCATGTTAATAAGCAACTAATTAATAGTGAATATGTGTTCTGTATACTAAAGTGTCACCAAATACAGTAAATGGTTTTCCATCTTGTTCTAATGGAGCGTACCAAATTGTGACTGGAATTGCAGTAGTTTAAAACTGTCCTGTGTGCCAGTGGCCACTGAAAACCATGGCACATCTATGTAGATATTTCTCTCGCTTTGTATAAAAAGTGTTTTCTATTTTCACCTCCATTTTGTGCCCAGTGTTCCTTATACCTAATGTGATCTGACTGTATTCCTTCTCCAGAGCTGTGCTTAATAAACCATAGTTCTCTTTCAGTGTTCTTGTGTCTTTTAGTAGAAATCGGTGTTAAAAAAAAAAAGTGCATTAACAATCACTGTGCAAACCGTTGAAACGTTTAGTGTTGATAATATTCAATACGCAACCTGCAAAGGAAAATCTCAAGGGGAAAAGTCAAAGTCTCGTGCGGCACTCTCAGGACATGAAGGCACGGACGCTGCCTCTGATGACGGCCCTGCAGATGGGACAGTGGCGCAGGCTGGCAGCACAGTCGCCACACACCACCAGGTGACCACAGGGGATGAAGACGATGGACACCAGCTTGTCCATGCACACTTTGCACGTCCTCTCCTCCTGCAGCTGCCTCAGGAGCTCCTCTGGGCTGGGCTCCCTCCCAGTCGGAGCTGTATGCGAGACGTTAGCACAGTTTTCACAGTAAGTTTGTTTAGATTTCAGGTGTCAACACTGACAGGTTGAACATCAGCAGCTTCAACCTCTGACCTTTGTCTCTCAGGGGAGTTACGGTCCTCACGATTCCAGCACCAGGGCCTTGTCCGTCATCGTGCTCTGATAAACATCACACAAATGGAAATATTTTATGACATCAAACATACTTAATGTAGCTTTTAGTAGAATTAGGGGCAAGTTCATGTGTTTACACAAAAACCATTACATCAAGTATCCTTTAAAAATATAGTTTTCTTTGAAATTGGCTACAAGTCGTGACCTCCTTTCACCGTCACTGTTTGACTTTGGGCATACTTGCCAACCCTCCCGGATTTTCCGTGAGACTCTCGAAATTCAGCACCTCCCGGACAAATTTTCTCCCGAAATTCAGGTGTAGCTGGCCTCCAGCTCCATGCGGACCCGAGTGACGCGTCGACTGCCTGTTTTCACGTCCGCTTTCCCACAATATAAACAGAGTGCCTGCCCAATGACGTTATAACTGTAGAATGATCCAGGGCGAGTTCTTGGTTTCTTATGTGGGTTTATTGTTAGGCAGTCTCATTAACGTCCTCCCGGCGCGGCAACAACACACAACAACAGCAGTCACGTTTTTGTCTACCCTAAAGCAGTTTGTCTGCCGTAAACAGCAATGTTGTGACACTCTTTAAACAGGACAATACTGCCATCTACTGTGCATGCATATGTGACAATAACATCTAAGGCTTTTAGAGCAGTGGTTCTAAACCATTTTTCAAAGATGTACCCCCTGTGAACATTTTTTTAAATTCAAAAACCCCTAATCAGAACAAAGCATTTCTGGTTGAAAAAAAAAGATAAAGAAGTAAAATACAGCACTATGTCATCAGTTTCTGATTTATTAAGTTGTATAACAGTGCAAAATATTCCTCATTTCTTGAACTATTTGGAAAGAAGATATAAAAATAACTAAAAACTTGTTGAAAAATAAACAAGTGATTCAATCATGAATACAGATTTCTACACATACTGCGAAAAGGTGGCGACTTGTCCAGGGTATACGACGCCTTCCGTCCAATTGTAGCCGAGATAGGCACCAGCGCCCCCCGCGATCCCAAAGGGTATACGCGGTAGGAAAAATGGATGGATGGATAGCTGTAAATACACTCCTCCCCTCTTAACCACGCCCCCTCCCCCGACCACGCCCCCACCCCCCGAAATCGGAGGTCTCAAGGTTGACAAGTATGACTTTGGGAGTGGAGTGAAATAAACATGATATTTTTACAAAGAGAAATTTAATTAAATTTCAGCAAATATAAATTGGTATTAACACAAATCATATGTATGACTAATATACTTTTATTTGATTGAAACATTCTCAGCTGTCCTTGGGTACCACTAGATAGAGTCCAAGGACCATCAAATCTCATACCATTTTGACTTGAGATCTCAATATTGGCCGACATTGTCTTAATTTAGATAATTCGTCTTTTGCCAGATTGCGGGTTTTTTAAAGCATATTCAACAACTTTTTTTTGCTTAAATTAAGCTAGTGGTTAGAGTGTCCGCCCTGAGATCGGTAGGTTGGGAGTTCAAACCCCGGCCGAGTCATACCAAAAACTATTTAAAAAAATTGCCTCCCTGCTTGGCACTCAGCATCAAGGGTTGGAATTAGAGGTTAAATCACCATAAATGATTCCCGGGCGCGGCACCACTGCTCCCCACTTCTCTCCTCACTTCCCAGGGAGTGATCAAGGGGATGGGTCAAATGCAGGGGACAAATTAGTGTGTGTGTGTGTGTGACAATCATTGGTACTTTACCTTTAACTTATCAGGCATAAAAAATGGCTAAATAAACTAAAACTATCACTACTACAGTAGTAACCCAGCAGCCACAAGACATGGATACGTTGATGTTTGATTTTTTTTAAACTGACTTCTAAACAAGAAAATAAATTTCAATGCTCAAGCAAGCAAACGTCACAACCTGACATTGAATAAATCTCATCAAAAAACATGTTTCAAATGTGTATTTGTAACGTAGAATATTGTTTGGGAAATGATCACAATTCAATGGTCGAATCAATGTCAGAACCCAACATTGATTAAACATTATCAAAAATCATGTTCCAATGTAATGTTTGAGTTGCTCAACGTTGTTTTAATTTTTGGTACCTGCTGGGAATGTCCATTAGATGCGACCGAACCAATCAAATCACTTTTCAGTATTATGGCTTAGCCTTGGGCAGCATTAGCATACTGGATTGAAATAGTGTGACTGTGACTAAAGGGTCTGGAGGGTTCTCATAATGTTGAAAAATGTATTTACAAAGTAGTAAACTTTTGTTTTTTTGATTGATTGTTCTACTTTTTTTTTTTCTCTTGCTATGAAAAGATTTGATTTATAATTTATGATTCCAACTTGCAGCATGCACCAATGCCCCACAAGGTAGAGCAGATTCACTGTAGATCTGTGGTTCTCAAACCACTTCAGTACCACCTTAGAAAAAACATGGCCCTTTAAGTACCACCATAATGACCAACATTAAACTACAGTAGCATAGTAGGCCTAAGTGTTGATTAAAACAAGGCAAATGTTTTATTGTAAAATTATATTTAATATATTTGGCCATTGTAACATTTAGTTAAGTTAAAACGTTAAGTTAATGTAAAGTACCAATGACCATCACACAGACACTAGGTGTGGTGAAATGTGTTCTCTGCATTTGACCCATCCCCTGGGAGGTGAGGGGAGCAGTGAGCAGCAGCGTTGACCACGCCCGGGAATCATTTTTGGCGATTTAACCCCCATTTCCAACCCTTGATGCTGAGTGCCAAGCAGGGAGGTATTGGGTGCCATTTTTATAGTCTTTGGTATGACTTGGCCGGGGTTTGAACATAAGGGCGGACACTAACCACTAGGCCACTGAGTCCCATTTCACATAGTTTGAACAGTAACACTGTGTTTGAACATAGGACAATAAAACTACGTAGTTTATCAAGTAATTCTTAGGCGTACCACTAGATGAAGCTGTGTACCACCAGTGGTACACAGTGTGAGAATCACTGCTGTAGAAAAAACTGTGTTTAATCTACTTTAATTCTTTGAATTCTAGTTATATCATTCATGCGTATGAGGAAATTGGATTATTTTCCATCTCACTTAAATCTGAATTACACCTGCACTGATCAACAGCCCTACTAACAAATTTAATGTGCTGCTGTTTTCACAAACCATATCAGATGCTAAACATTGTGGCTGTCTACAATGTTTAGCATCGCCTGTGTTTGCTTACACTGGCACTCTTATTTCACACAATGGTCCCAAATCCTCATGTTAGTAGAATGCTGATGTCACCTCTACTTTGTGGTCTTCTCTGCCTGTCCTCCTCCTCCGTCTGCAGCACATCGCTGACCAGGTCAGACACGTGAGAGTAGTGTTGGCCTGTCAAAAGGTACTTGGTCTGGACTAGACTCTCTACCAGGCTGGCTTCAAAACCCATCTGGAGCACCGTCTGCACCACGGGGGACAGTATAGCTGACGACGCTGACAAACTGCTAACCACATCTGGGAGACGAAAGAATACACACATTTTTAAAATCAAACATTCTCAGTTTAAATGGTATACATGTATTAATTCCACACAGACATACACTGAGTGCTTCCAATGTTAAGTGTGTGTACAAATATTTTTTCTTTAAACTTAATCCTGAGATTGTATTTCATATCTCTTGTTGAAAATAACAGTTTTACATTCTTTGGTAACCTGTTGTTTGTTTTATACATGATAATTGCAGTCTAAAGGATACAAGATATATACATTTTAGTATTTTAGATTAGATTGTTTTAAAGGAGTTTGTAAGTTCCCTATATCTAATATGAGTTATCTTATTTAATTTTTTCTGCAGCGCTTCTATTGTAAATTAAGTGTACTTTTATAATGGTTTCCCCATTTCTGTACACAATATTTCAGGTATGGTAACGCAAAAGAACATTACAGAGTACAGAGTGATTTTTGTTTCAAGATTTATTTTTGCCTTATTCAATACTGAAATATGTCTGTGTGGTTTCCAGCTCATTTGATTTTATTAAATGGTAAATGGGTTGTACTTGAATAGCGCTTTTCTACCTTCAAGGTACTCAAAGCGCTTTGACACTACTTCCACATTTACCCATTCACACACACATTCACCCACTGATGGAGGGAGCTGCCATGCAAGGCGCTAACCAGCACCCATCAGGAGCAAGGGTGAAGTGTCTTGCTCAGGACACAACGGACATTATAGCTCCTAAAATTAAAAACTCCTGTACTATGTCAATGTCAACACCATCGATTCCCATTTTTGTTTGAGTATTTATTTTACTTTTTCCGAATAACAATATTTTGGTTTTGCTTAAATTCGAAGATAATTAATTTGTATCAAACTATCGTTTTAGTTTATTTATTTCTAGGGTAACAGTTGTCATGACTTCCTTTATATTTTCCTCTGAGCAGAATACAGTTGTGTCATCTGCAAATAATATCAACATTAGATCATTTGTGATTTTACTATGTCATTTATATATAGATTGAACAGTTTTGGTCCCAGAACTGACCCCTGGGGTACACCATAAGACATAGCTAAGCAGTCTGATTAGGCATTGCTTCCTATTGGTTAAGTAGCTTTCCATCAAGTTCAGAATCACATCCCGAATGCCGTATTGTTCTAAATTGTCAATAAGGATATTGTGATTGATTGTATCAAATGCTTCTGATAGATCCATAAATACTGCAGCAGCACACTGTTTAGAATCTATTGCTGTGGTCATTGTTCAGTTGTTTAAATTAGTACCATCAATGTGGAAACATTGTTTTCTGTATGCATTTTGACTAACTGACTGTATTTTATGTTTGTTTACAAAACTGTTTAACCAGTGTTTTCAAAAAATGTTTTAATTTTTTTTACCAATTTTACAGAATTGGTAAAAGTCTTTATGTAGTGCATCTTTAAAATATTCTCAGCACTTCTCTTTATCCACATTTTGTTGTTAAAGCATGCAGTACATTAAATGTTATCCTCTAAACTTGACACTCTACCCCAAAAGTTTTTTCTTTTTTAGAATATTTTGCAAATGTATTAAAACAAAAACATTAACAAACCACATGCACATAAGTATTCACAGCCTTTTCCCATGAAGCTCAAAAGTGAGCTCAGGTGCACCCTGTTTCGACTGATCATCCTTGATATGTTCCTATAGTTTAATTTGAGTCCAACTGTAGTAAATTCAGTTAGTTGGACATGATTTGGACAGGCACACACCGTTCTATATATAAGGTCCCACACTCGACAGTGCATGGCAGAGCACAAACCAAGAATGAAGTCAGTGGAATTGTCCGTAGACCTCCAAGACAGAGTCAGGGGAAGAGTACAGAAACATATCTGCCGCCTTGAAGGCCCTAATGGGCACAGTGGCCTCCATTATTTGTAAATGGAAGACGTTTGAAACAACAAAGACTCTACCTAGAGCTTGCCGGAGGTCTAAAATGAGCAATCGGGGGAGAAGAGCCTTAGTCAGGGAGGACCCGATGATCACTCTGTCCAAGTTACAGCATTCCTCTGTGGAGAGAGGAGAACCTTCCAGAAGGATAACTATCTCTGCAGCAATCCACCAATCAGGCCTGTTTTGTATAGTGGCCAGACGGAAGCCATTCCTTTGTAACAGTTTGCCAAAATGCACCCAAAAAACCTCTCAGACTATAAGAAACAAAATTTGCTGGTCTCAAGAGACAAAGATTGAACTTTTTGGCGTTAATGCCCTACAATGAAACATGGTGGTGGCAGCATCATGCTGTGGGAATGCTTTTCAGCGGTAGATACTGGGAAACTTGTCAGGATAGAGGGAAATATGAATGCAGCAGTGTACATGGACATTTTGGATGAAAAGAGATATCTGAAAATGGTTGTTCACCAACGCTCTCCATCCAACACGATGAAGCTTCAGAGGTGCGGAAAAGAAGAATAGATGAAGCTGCCCACAGATAGGTGTGCCATGCTTATGACATTGTATTCAAAAAGACTTGAATCTGTAATTGCCGCCAAAGGTTCATCAACAAAGTATTGACCAAAGGCTGTCAATACTATGTGCACAACAACATTTCAAAATATGTCTTTAAAAAAATTTAAAACATTTCAAACACGACTTGACAAGGGACAACTGTAAATACGGTGAACTCCATTGGATGGGACTGGTCAAACTGGTTGTGCACACCTGGAAAACTTGTGTGTGTATTGTGTCATAGACAGTGTTAAATACAGCAAATTGTTTTGCATCTGTAGTGTCCCAAATTGTGACTGGAATTACAGAAGTTAAACAGTTGTTAAACAGCATGCTCTGATTGGTCGGCCAATTATTGTAAAATTGATATTTTTAGTCCATTTAACCTTTTTTAAGCTTGAAAATGCTTCATTTAGGACCAAAGTTGTTTTACTCTTTTGCTCTATACTCTTAGCAGGGTCCTTGAGGGTGCATGGGAGTTTGCCCAACCAGTCTACTTGTGCTTTGTGGACTTGGAGAAGGCATTCGACCATGTCCCTCGGGAAGTCTTGTGGGGAGTGCTCAGAGAGTATGAGGTATGGGACTGTCTGATTGTGGCGGTCCGCTCCTTGTATGATCAGTGTCAGAGCTTGGTCCACATTGCCGGCAGTAAGTCGGACACGTTTCCAGTGAGGGTAGGCGCAGTCAAGGCGTTGAGGGGATCCGGTTTGGTGGTTGCAGGATTAGATCTCTGATTTTTGCAGATGATGTGGTCCTGATGGCTTCATCTGGCCAGGATCTTCAGCTCTCACTGGATCGGTTCGCAGCTGAGTGTGAAGCGACTGGGATGAGAATCAGCACCTCCAAGTCCGAGTCCATGGTTCTCACCCGGAAAAGGGTGGAGGGCCATCTCCGGGTTGGGGAGGAGACCCTTTCCCAAGTAGAGGACTTCAAGTACCTCGCAGTCTTGTTCACAAGTGAGGGAAAAGTGGATCGTGAGGTCGACAGGCGGATCGGTGCGGCGTCTTCAGTAATGCGGTCACTGTATCGATCCGTTGTGGTGAAGAAAGAGCTGAGCCGGAAGGCAAAGCTCTCAATTTACCGGTCGATCTACGTTCCCATCCTCACCTATGGTCATGAACTTTGGGTTATGACCGAAAGGACAAGATCACTGGTACAAGCGGCCGAAATTTGTTTCCTCCGCAGGGTCGCAGGGCTCTCCCTCAGAGATAGGGTGGGAAGCTGTGCCATCTGGGAGGAGCTCAAAGTAAAGCCGCTGCGCCTCCACATCGAGAGGAGCCAGATGAGGTGGTTCAGGCATCTGGTCAGGATGCCACCCGAACGCCTCCCCAGGGAGGTGTTTCGGGCACATCCAACCGGTAGGAGGCCACGAGGAAGACCCAGGACACGTTGGGAAGACGATGTCTCTCTGCTGGCCTGGGAACGCCTCGGGATCCTCCGGGAAGAGCTGGACAAAGTGGCTGGGGAGAGGGAAGTCTGGGCTTCCCTGATTAGGCTGCTGCCCCCGCGACCTGACCTCGGATAAGCGGAAGACAATGGATGGATCGATGGATAATTTAGAATATGCTTCTTTTATCACAAAAATATCTACGATGTGATGTTGCCGCAACAATTGAAGTGTGATGTGGCGAGGCGCGACTATAACAGCCAATATACCTCATAACCGTCAATGTTCCCTGTGGTGTGCATGCTGTCTTAATGTCTTGTACTGTACTATACTGTTCCAAAGTACCAATGTACTCTTGTACATGCTGGGTTTAAATCTTTGTGGGGAATTGTAAGCAAGTTTGGCTACAAGTTAGGTTCTAAAAATGTTACATTTGTAGTTTTGCACTAAAAAACTATTATTGAACAATTTATTTCCCACAAATTAATGTAGTGCAAAACATGCATGAACTTTAATTCAAGTACGAGTCAAATGGTATAAAAGATTTACTAAATTCTGCTAAGGGCCCCTGCTTTGACAAGACGGGGTGTGTTCTAAGTACAATACTCCATGCCTTGTTTTTTGTTTTGTTTCTCAATGTGTAAAACTGAACATGTATGCAAAATAACTGTGAGACGAATACTATATATAAGGTTTAGAGCACCAAAGGGTCAAAGAATATTTGCTTCAACTGTCAGTATATTTCCAACTGTTCAATTCATGCGGTATGCCTGTATTTAATGACAAATTAATACACAATGGCATGAAACAATGACCCTAATGTTTGGGTGAACATGTGCTTTTTAAATAAATAAAATACAGTACAGTATCTCTAGTATTTATAAAATTTTAGAAAGTAAATAGCAGGGACCTATACAGTCGTGGTCAAAAGTTTAAATACACTTGTACAGAACATAATTTAATGGCTGTCTTGAGTTTCCAATAATTTCTACAACTCTTATTTTTTTTGTGATAGAGTGATTTGAGCTCATACTTGTTGGTCACGAAAGACATTCATGAAGTTTGGTTCTTTTATGAATTTATTATGGGTCTACTGAAAATGTGACCAAATCTGCTGGGTCAAAAGTATACATACAGCAATGTAATATTTGGTTACGTGTCCATTGACAAGTTTCACTGCAATACGGCGCTTTTGGTAGCCATCCACAAGCTTCTGGCAATTTTTGACCACTCTTGACAAAATTGGTGCAGTTCAGCTAACTTGTTGGTTTTCTGACATGGACTTGTTTCTTCGGCATTGTCCACACGTTTAAGTCAGGTCTAAAACCTTAATTCTAGCCTGATTTAGCTATTCCTTTACTACTTTTGACATGTGGTTGGGGTCACTGTCCTGTTGGACCACCCAACTGCGCCTAAGACCCGACCTCCGGGCTGATGATTTTAAGTTGTCCTGAATAATTTGGAGGTATTCTTTTTATTTGTCCCATTTACTCTCTGTAAAACACCAGTTTCATTGACAGCAAAACAGGCCCAGAGCCTAATACCATCACCACCATGCTTGACGGTAGACATGGTGTTCCTGGCATTGAAGGCCTCACATTTTCTCCTCCAAACATATTGATGGGGATTGTGGTCAAACAGATCAATTTTGGTTTAAGATGCTTGCCAGAGGCTTGTGGATGGCTACCAAAAGCGCCTTATTGTAGTGAAACTTGCCAAGGGACATGTAACCAAATATAAACATTGCTGTATCTAGACTTTTGACCCAGCAGGTTTGGTCACATTTTCGGTAGACCCATAATAAACTCATAAAAGAACCAAACTTCATGAATGTTTTTTGTGACCAACAAGTATGTGCTCCAATAACTCCATCACAAAAAAATAAGAGTTATAAATTATTTGAAACTCAAGACAGCCATGACATTATGTTCTTTACAAATGTATGTAAACTTTGACCACGACTGTATGCCCTGAAACACATTGTTTGTATATAACAGGTATTCTAATGACTGCAAACACAATATCTTGTAGTTAATAAAGCAGTTTTACAACAAGAGTTGTTTCTCTAAAAGAATATGAAGCTCTAACCAAAAGAGGTGTCAGGCTGTTATGCAGTACAATGCATTTAACAAACTAGTTGCAGTGTGTATTTTCTTTCTGTTGACTACATCATGCTGTCCAGACCCAGTTTCCTCTTTTTAATTTGATAAACATGTCTTTTGTTGTTGTACCTGCACTTGTTTTTTTGTTATTTTCAGAAATGACTTACCATTTCTGGAGCCAATTTCTCTGCCTGTGGACATTTGTGAGCCATCCTATAGGATGACATCAAATGTTTAGTTAATAACGGATTCCTAGTGGTAAATGGTTATTGATGATATTGATTTAAAAAAAATATTTGAATAAACGGTCCTCACCACAGGCACAGTCTCACCCAAATGGAAATGAGCATCCTGGATGTTTCTGATATATTCCTGCCCTCTTGACTGAATTAAAAACTCACAACTACAAGAAAACAACAACACAAATATATATTCTTTGTTCTTTAAATGTGCTGTGCAACACACACGTGTTTTTTTTTGTTACCGTGGGAACCACTTGGCGTGCTCCTGCCAAGGGTCGTCTCCCAGCTCCCAGTTCCTCAGTCCTCCATCGCAGTAGAAGCACTTGACGTTGTCGCCGTGACCTGATGGCGCAAACAATACAAGAGTTAAACCTACTTTTTGGTCAGATTAAACAGACTAAATGCAGTATTTGTCTATTGTTGTATGTTTTTGTCATTAGGATTAAACACTTTTTTAAGGAATTTTTTTGAACCTGTCTGTGACTATGGCGCTAAACTAGTATTGCTTTGTAACAGTCTGAGTGCTGCTTTTTTACTGTAAATAGATTTAGCATTAGCAATAGCACCCGTGGCCTAATCCAGGGTGTTCTCTTGGCAACACCATGACTCAGCAGGTCAATTATGAACTGTGACAATGAGAGGTCACTCGAGCACTGACCGGGTTACAGCTAAATATTCGACTCATAATCATGTTGCATGTGTGGAGAAAAAGCACCTGTGTAGAAAAATCCAGCCCTGGCAAGAAGATCCGGCTGGACTGAAGCCTCTGTGGGCCAGTTGTGGAAGGTTGTGAGCCGGGAATCCTCTGCTTCCATCTCGGGGTAGACTGCCTGTCCTGCCGTCCCCTGGTCATCCATAGTCATCCTCTGGAGTTGGCTCAAAAGTTGCCCGTCCACAGAGTCCGAGGAGCCAACTCGCAGCGGAATGTTCCCCACGGCTCGTCCCAGTATGAAGCTGCAGGTGGGGAAATGTCTCTTGTGCTCGGCCGTGGGACTGTCTCCATGTACCCAACATCTTAAAACCCCACCACAGCAGAAACACTGGACTTTGTCTCCTTGGCCTAAAAAGAAGAACCCCGCCTTGGCGAGGTCTCCAGATGTGACAGGAGCATCTGTTGGCCAGGTCTGGAACGTTTCAAGCCTCTCGCCTTCTCCGCGCATCTGAGGTTCTTCCAGGATGTACAGCATAGTGCTTCTGTCATCTGTCATTCCGGAGGATGAAGGGATTCCTGCAGTGCCGGGCATCCCTTCTACGGTCCATAGTGGAGCACACACTAAAAGCCAGTGAAGTGCACTACTCCAAATACGATGTGCTGTGGGGGCCTGCGCGGAGGTCAATGGGAAACTACATTCTAGAAACAAAACACCCATGCTGGAATGTTTTCTGATTGGTTAATCTCTGAACAACTGACTCAACATGCCATGTTGCGTCTCCTCTTATTACACAAAGACAAACTATGTAAAACATTTCAGAGGAAATAGACTAACTTGAATCTTGTGCCAGATGAAGCCACAGAAATAAAACAAAATACTATCATGAGCTCTTGTGACAATTATCATTTTCTGGTATTTTGTTTCATCTGCTGTGGAGGGCTTTTTATTTATTCCCATTTCTTGTTTGCCTCCTTTTTGCCACCACTTCTGTGCTGGCTCCCTCTCCAGGATTGGAATTTAGGATGCTTTGTTCTGGTTGTCATGTTTGCTTTGTTCCTAAGTGTGCATAGCTTCCCGTGGGCTTCCTTGCTGCCCAATTTCTTAATTTTTGTTAATAAATGCATTTTACCTGCACTAATGCATCCCGAGGTCATGACCAACAATGCCATACCAAAACGTAACAAATACATAGTGCGATTAATGGTGTGTGAAAAGCTAAGTCAGGGGTCGGGAACCTTTTTGGCTGACAGAGCCATTCAAGCCAAATATTTAAAAAAGTATTTCCATGACAGCCATATAATGTTTTTTTTAAGACTGTATACAACTAAATGCCTGCATTTTTAAGTAAGACCAACCTTTTTAGAGTATAATAAGTCTCTTATTGTTTTTTATAACATTGTTATTTTGAAGGTAACCAACAACAAATAAAATACTTCTTACCATTAATGAGACTTCTTGAACAGGTACGGTAGAAACGGGATGAATGGATTAAAATGCATGAGAATGTTTTATATTCTGAACGTTATTTTTGACACTGTGATTACCAGCGGAATTATTCATTACTTATCGTGTTATGCAATGTCGGATAAGATTTATCTGAGAGCCAGGTGCAGTCATCAAAAGAGCCACATCTGGCTCTAGAGCCATGAGTCCCTACCCCTGAGCTATAAGTGCTCTTCCCCATTTGTTATCACTTTTATTATTATTACTGGTTATATTATGTTAATTTACAGTATTTAATACTTAAGAAGTACATTTCAATAATTGTGCGAATTAGCTTGTCTCTTTTACTCTTACTTGATCTTACTCATAGAATTTCTAGATTTTAATACAATCTTTAAACCCAATTTAAATTGTTTTTTATTTTTTTAGAGTGACTTTATGTATTCAATTTTGTTGTGGCTTGAAAAATGCAGATTTTTTGGCTGCAGTACATCTTTGATGAATTAATAACAAAAATAAATGAATCTGAATCTGAAAGCTATGGACCCTCTTTCCCCCAAAATGATGTGAAGTGAATTATATTTATATAGCGCTTTTTCCTCAAGTGACTCAAAGCGCTTTACATAGTGAAACCCAATATCTAAGTTACGATTAAACCAGTGTGGGTGGCACTGGGAGTAGGTGGGTAAAGTGTGCTGCCCAAGGACACAACAGAATTGACTAGGATGGCGGAAGCGGGGATTGAACCTTCAACCCTCAAATTACTGGCACGGCCGCTCTACAAACCGAGATATACTGCCTCACATAATGCAGATATAATGCAGCTTTACTTCCAATGTGTGTGATGCACTTTATGTATCACAATTTCATTGTCTTGTTCACAATATAAAAAAATACACCTTAATTTTATCCAAGAAGTCATCATAATCATTAAATAAATATTACTACATATTGTCTCTTATTGTCAACTGTATTTCAATGACTAGGTTCTTGTTTTCCATATATGTCATCTCTTTGTTTTTTATTTACAGCTACCTCAACTTAAAAGTGCCCAGACTCAACAGTGATTTAAGATTAAAGTTGTCTCTTGGCTCATTGTTATGCTGTAAATTGCCAGCAGACATTTTAGTTACAAGCATCCCCGACATTAACCAAAACATCCGGTCGTATTGCGACCGTTGGAAGCATGTACACAGCTGCATTGACTCTGGACTTGATGAAACACAGTGGACCAAAACTAGCAGCTGACATGGCTCCCAAAACCATTGCTGACTGAGGGAACTTCCGTTGTCTAGAGTTCAGGAGTGGCTTGGCCATGGGAATACGACTATTGAAGATGTATCTATTGAAAAGCTCTATGGAGATGATGATTTCATTTTCCAGCATGATCTGGCACCTGTCCACTGTGCCAAAACCACCAGTAACTGGTGTACTGACCATGACATTACTGTCCTCCATTGGCCTGCCAACTCCCCTGACCTGAACCTCATAGAGAATTTGTGGGTTATTGTGAAGAAGAAGCTGAAAGACACCATGCCCAATAATGCAAATGAGCTGAAGGCCGCTATTGAAGCGTCCTGGGCATCCATAACACCTCAGCAATGCCACAGGCCGATTGCCTCCATGCCACGCCATATTGATGCAGTAATCCATCCAAAAGGATTCCCAACCAAGTACTGAGTGCATTGATTGACATTTTCAAATATTTGATTTTGTTTTGCTGTTATACATCTTTTTTTTTACTTGGTCTGAGGAAATATTCCAATTTTTTTAGATATGATTTTTGAGTTTTCTTAACCTGTATGCCATAATCAGCAATATTAAAATAATAAAAGGCTTGCAATATTTCAGTTGATGTGTAATGAATCCAGAATGTATGACATTTTCATGTTTTTAGTTGCATTACAAAAAATAAAGGACTTTATCACAATATTCAAATTTTCTGAGACAGTCCTGTATATATTGCCCGGCCTCTGGTCAATTTTTTTTAACCCAGTGCGGTGCCAGAGTCTAAAACGTTTGGGGACCCCTGTTCTATTGTATTGTTTTTATAAAATATTTTTATATAAAAGTGTTTTATCTTTTCAAAAGGCATGTCAGGTGTTAAAATTGTGGTGATTTAGGGTTGGGTGGCAGGCACCTCTAAAACTGATTTCAATTCATTTTAATGGGAGACGTTAATTTGAAATACACAGATTTTGAGAAAAGAGCTACGTCACAGAACCTTATGATGGTAAATTAAAGTACTTATGTAGTTTATGTATTCTTTCAGGGCTTCACGATGGCAGAGGGGTTAGTGCGTCTGCCTCACAATACGAAGGTCCTGAGTAGTCAGGGTTCAATCCCGGGCTCGGGATCTTTCTGTGTGGAGTTTGCATGTCCTCCCCGTGAATGCGTGGGTTCCCTTTGGGTACTCCGGCTTCCTCCCACTTCCAAAGACATGCACCTGGGGATAGGTTGATTGGCAACACTAAATTGGCCATACTGTGTGAATGTGAGTGTGAATGTTGTCTGTGTTTGCCGTGCGATGACGTAGCGACTTGTCCAGGGTGTACACCGCCTTCCGCTCAAATGTAGTTGAGATATGCACCAGTCTCCTTCGCGATCCCAAATGAAATAAGCGGTAAAAAAATGGATGGATGGATGTTTTCTTTCAATGAAAATATTTTGTTTGGAGTAAGAGCTGTGAACTAAAAAGAGCATTTTTGTCTGGTCCTTAAGGACATCCCAGAAACTCATCCAGGGTTAGGAATCCCTGGACGAGCAACTACATTTACAGGAACCATTCAAGTAAAACATGCATCTTAATTGAATTAGAGACTGGAAAATGTCCATGGGTATGAATGTGAGTGTGAATTAGTGTTTGTTTATATACTGTAGTTTTAAAATAGTTACATAAAAATGGACTAGGCGCCAGCTTATCCATGACCCTAATGACAGGCCTTACAAAATGGATGGATGATTATCTGTTGGCATTTAAAAAGTATTTGACTCTTCCTACATTGCATTAAAATTGATTGTGGAAGTGTCATTGCTGCCCACTGCTGGTGACAATAAGAAATTCTCTTTTGCAGGCCATAAACTAATACTCTCTGTACATGAGTGATAAATTGACTGTAATAATCCATCCAAGCTCCTTAGTTCCAGTGAAAGGAACTTTGAATGCTCCAGGATAAATAAACATTTTGGACAATTTCATGCTCCCAACCTTGTGGAAACAGTTTGTAGCGGGCCCCTTCATCTTCCAACATGACTGTGCACCAGTGCACAAAGCAAGGTCCATAAAGACATGGATAACAGAGTCTGGTGTGGATGAGCTTGAATGGCCTGCACACAGTCCGGACCTGAACCCGATAGAAGATTTTTGGAAATAATTAGAACGGAGACTAAGAGCCAGGCCTTCTCGACCAACATCAGTTGCGCTTTCGAAAGAATGGTTGCAAATTCCTATAAACACACTCCGCAACCTCGTGGACAGCATTCCCAGAAGAGCTGAAGCTGTAATAGCTGCAAAAGGTGGGCCGACATCACATTAAACCCCATGGGTTAGGAATGGGATCGCACTTCAAGTTCACAAGTCCGAGCTGCTGTTGAAATTTTTAGTCGGCCATCCTTGAGTCCATCCTCACGTCCTCCATCACCGTGTGGTTGCCCGGTGCCACAGTCCAGGATAAGCATCGACTGCAGCACATCGTACGTGCTGCTGGGAAGGTGATTGGCTGCAAGCTCCCATCCCTCCAAGACCTGTTCTCCTCCAGGACCAGGAGGCCTGTGGGTCGGATTACAGCTGACTCTTCTCACCCTGGTCACAAACTATTCTCCCCTTTACTGTCCATCCAGACCCACACCTGCCGCCACCTGAACAGTTTTTCCCCTAAGCCATCAAGCAATTACATGAACAATAATAAGATCTGATAGCTCAGGCATAGCTTATTTCATTACCTATTCTGTTATGTGTTTTATTTTGCACGATTGCATCAAGAACAATTCCTAGTTAGTGAACCCGTTCTCAAACAACAACAATAACAACTATTCTGATTCCGATGAGTCAAGGCAGGTGCCAAATACTTTTGGCAATATAGTGTATGTCCACCAAGATCAGACCTGGACATATTAAGGCCCAGGGATCACATGCGGCCCGTTAGGCTTTTCAATCTGGCCCGCAGGAAATTCCCAAATCATTTTTTTTTTAGATCTTTAGGATTGAACGTGTAGCTGCCCTTATGATGTGCAGTGATGATTAAAATGATTGTAAGTCTTCAACAATAATAAGTATTTCAATGTTTGGAGTCTGTGCTTTTGCCGGATATACTAGTTACTATGGTAATGTAATTAGTTACTATGGTGATCTAATTAGTTATTATAGTCAACTAATTAGTTACTGTGGTAATCTAAGTCAATGCACCTCAGACGAGGCAACAAGCAGTGTAGTGTTTCCAGAGCGTGAAATGTAGGTTTCAGGGACAGACTCTGAAGGAGATTTTTACAACAAAGTTCTAAAGCTTAGTGATATTTTAGATACATCAGATTGTAAGTGTTTTTTCTTTTTACCCTTGCGTTCATATTTCACAGTGTTTGTTGCATTTTTGTTGTGTTTCTCTTGATTGTAATAATATGTGGATGGAGAGGGGGTGTGATGTTCATATGTTGTCAATATTCAGTGTATCGTTCATAGTTAATATCCTAAATCCCACATTATTTTCATTTACTTTCTGGGTCTCTCCTTCAGTAGAAAATTTTAAATTCAATTCTGTTTTTTTAAGGCTTTTTGATTGATTATGTAAATTCCTAATGCAGGCTTAGCTTGACGCTCCTCTACTTTCTCCTTCACTCCGCTTCTTGCGGCAACAACAAAACAAAACTCCAGATGCTCCTCTTCGTTTGTATGGTCTACTTGTGAACTTAATAATTCAAAACGTAAAACAATAACGATATGGGACAAATGAATGACAAAATAAAGAGAGTTTGTTGCAGTACAAGTTAGAAAAAGTAAGAGTAAGAAAAAGTATGAGTGAGGTCAAAAAACTGTGTGGTTCGATTCCACTGCACCTGATTGCCATTACCCAAAACACCTTGCGTCCGAAAACAACCTCAACACACAGATCCTACAGCCATATATACAATTAAAACAGTTACGTCATCAAATTATTTTGACATATCTAATAATTACAAATAAAGTGAGCCTTATATAATTACCTTAAGCATTCAATACATAAATGTTCTTATCATGCAAATCAAGTAAATAGTCCCTTTTTGGCTGAATAAACATAATGCACCTTCCATCCATCCATCCATTTTCTACCGCTTATTCCCTTTGGGGTCGCGGGGGGGCGCTGGTGCCTATCTCAGCTACAATCTGGCGGAAGGTGGCGTACACCCTGGACAAGTCGCCACCTCATCGCAGGGCCAACACAGATAGACAAACAACATTCACACTCACATTCACACACTAGGGCCAATTTAGTGTTGCCAATCAACCTATCCCCAGGTGCATGTCTTTGGAAGTAGGAGGAAGCCGGAGTACCCGGAGGGAACCCACGCATTCACGGGGAGGACATGCAAACTCCACACAAAAAGATCCCGAGCCCGGGATTGAACCCTGACCACTCAGGACCTTTGTATTGTGAGGCAGATGCATTAACCCCTGTTCCACCGTGAAGCCCTAATGCACCTTCCATGAAATGTAAATTAACTTAAACAGTATTTAGGCTCCTACGGATTGATTGAGACTTGTACTAGTTAATTGCACAGTTCAGTCATCACACAAGTTAATCATCACAGTATATACATTGAATTATTTACATTATTTACAATACGGGGGGTGAGATGAGGAGCTTTGGTTGATATCAGTACTTCAGTCATCAACAATTGCATCATCAGAGAAATGGGCATTGAAACAGTGTAGGTCTGACTTAGTAGGATGTGTACAGCGAGCAGATAGCATAAGAACAAGTATATACATTAGAAGTACATTTGATTATTTACAATCCAGGGAGATGGGATGTGGAGGGGGAAGGGTGTTAGTAAAGGTTGAAGTTGCCTGGAGGTGTTTTAGTGCAGTTTTGAATGAAGATAGAGATGCACTTACTTTTACACCTGTTGGGAGTGCATTCCACATTGATGTGGCATAGAAGGAGATTGAGTTAAGACCTTTGTTAGATCAGGATCTGGGTTTAACGTGGTTTGTGGAGCTCCGCGTGGTTTTGTGGTTATCGCGGTCATTTACGTTCTGGAAGTAGTTTGACATGTACTTCGGTATCAGGGAGGTGTAGCGGATTTTATAGACTAGGCTCAGTGCAAGTTGTTTTACACGGTCCTCCACCCTGAGCCAGCCCACTATGGAGAAGTGGGTTGGAGTGAGGTGTGATCTGGTGGTCTGTCATAACGTTTTTAGCATTCATCCATCCATTTTCTACCGCTTATTCCCTTTGGGGTTGCCTATCTCAGCTACAATCGGGCGGTACGTGGGGTACACTCTGGACGAATCGCCACCTCATTGCAGGGCCACCACAGATAGACAGACAACATTCACACTCACATTCACACACTAGGGTCAGTTTAGTGTTGCCAATCAACCTATCTCCAGGTGCAGGTCTTTGGAAGTAGGAGGAAGCCGGAGTACCCGGAAAAAACACACACAGTCACAGGGAGGACATGCAAACTCCACACAGAAAGATCCCGAGCCCAGGATTGAACCCAGGACTACTCAGGACCTTCGTATTGTGAGGCAGATGCACTAACCCCTCCTCCACAGTGCTGCCCGTTTTTAGCATTCGATCAGATTTAATTGTGAGGTTTTGTATTAAACATAAAGTACCATTGATTGTCACACACACACTATGTGTGGTGAAATTTGTCCTCTGCATTCGACCCATCCCCTTGATCACCCCCTGGGAAGTGAGGAGAGCAGTGGGCAGCAGCGGTGCCGCACCCGGGAATCATTTATGGTGATTTAACCCCCAATTCCAACCCTTGATGCTGAGTGCCAAGCAGGGAGGCAATGGGTCCCATTTTTTTTATAGTCTTTGGTATGACTCGGCAAGAGTTTGAACTTCCAACCTACCGATCCCAGGGCGGAAACTCGAACCACTAGGCCACTGGTTCTCAAATGGGGGTTTGCGTACCCCTGGGGTACTTGAAGGTATGCCAAGGGGTACGTGGGATTTTTTTTTAATATTCTAAAAATAGCAACAATTAAAAATTCCTTTATAAATATACTTATTGAATAATAATTCAAAAAAATATGAATGTAAGTTCATAAACTGTGAAAAGAAATGCAACAATGCAATATTCAGTGTTGACAGCTAGATTTTCTGTGGACATGTTCCATAAATATTGATGTTAAAGATTTATTTTTTTTGTGAAGAAATGTTTAGAATTAAGTTCATGAATCCAGATGGATCTCTATTACAATCCCCTTAGAGGGCACTTTAAGTTGATGATTACTTCTATGTGTAAAAATCTTTATTTATAATTGAGTTGAGTTGAGTTTAAGTTTATTTCGAACATGCAAGCATACAACATGATACATCACAATTTCCAGTTTCTCTTTTCAACATGATCGAAAAGGAGTAGGAAGAAGCAGAGCTCATTAAATCCTACCCCTTTTCTTTTACATCCATCCATCCATCCATTGTGTGCCGCTTATTCCCTTTGGGGTCGCGGGGGGCGCTGGTGCCTATCTCAGCTACAATCTGGCTGAAGGCGGCGTACACCCTGGACAAGTCGCCACCTCATCGCAGGGCCAACACAGATAGACAGACAACATTCACACTCACATTCACACACTAGGGCCGATTTAGTGTTGCCAATCAACCTATCCCCAGGTGCATGTCTTTGGAAGTGGGAGGAAGCCGGAGTACCCGGAGGGAACTTACGCATTCACGGAGAGGACATGCAAACTCCACAGAGAAAGATCCCAAGCCCGGGATTGAACCCAGGACTACACTCAGGACCTTCGTATTGTGACGCAGACACACTAACACCTCTGCCACCGTGAATCCCTTTCTTTTACATAACAGTTGCTAAAACTTTTCTTCACGTCCTGTTCTCAATGTAATCACAATATACTCCATAAGTAACCACATAATTGAATCACTTGTTTATTTTTCAACAAGTTTTTAGTTTTTTTTATATCTTTCTTTCCAAATAGTTCAAGAAAGACCACTACAAATGAGCAATATTTTGCCCTGTAATACAATTTAATAAATCAGAAACTGATGACATCGTGTTGTATTTTACTTCTTTATCTCCTTTCTTCAACCCCAAAAAACTTTGCTCTGATTAAGGGGGTATTTGAATTAAAAAAATGTTCACAGGGGGTACATCACTGAAAAAGGTTGAGAACCACTGCACTAGGCCACTGAGTAAATAAATGATAATGGGTTGTACTTGTATAGCGCTTTTCTACCTTTAAGGTACTCAAAGCTCTTTGACACTACTTCCACATTTACCCATTCACACACACATTCACACACTGATGGAGGGAGCTGCCATGCAAGGCGCTAACCAGCACCCATCAGGAGCATGTGTGAAGTGTCTTGCTCAGGACACAACGGACGTCACGAGGTTGGTACTAGGTGGGGAATGAACCAGAGACCCTCCCACTGCGCCACGGTGTGCCTATCAGGGGGTAGGGTTGGGTATCGAGTATCCAGTGGAACTGGGACTAACTTTCCGATTCTCCCGGAATTGTTCAAAAGTTTAAATTTCGATTCCTAGTTTCGATACCGAGCCCGCCGACTGGAAAAAAAGAATAAGTCCGCTGACTGGAAGAAGAAGCCGCTGAACACCAACGAAGAAGTGCCCACTGCCGGAAGTGTTAGCATAGCCGAGCCTATGTAGCCGAGCGAGTCAGTCAAGCATGGATAGCGGGCGTCGGCGGTCGAAAGTGTGGCTTTATTTTACAAAAAAAATTGAAATATCGGCGAAATGTAACACTTGCGACAGGACTGTTTCGTGCTTAGGGGGGTGCACATCGAACATGATGAAGCACCTCTGAGTTCATGGAGTACAAATAAATGCGTGTCCCGTCTTCGACGCGCTGCGCCGACCGTCCTCCTCTGCCTCTTCCTCTGGCTCCGGCGCCCAGCCTGGCACCCCGGTGACTGCAATGCAGTCCAAATCCGATAAGTAAAACAATGTGTTTTGCGCCAACGTTGAGGCAGCTAACAAATAAGCCCGCGTATTATTTCATAGACAATTTACAACCTGCTAGCCAGGCTCCGCGATGTGCTCAGCGTACGCCGTTCACCGTAGCGGCAATGGGGAAGATGTCGGTGCCACAGACGGAAGAGTGCCACAAAAAGGTCACTGCTCACACAATCAAAAGACTGCATCCCTTTTCAGAGGTGGAATCTCCAACATTTAGGTTAGTTAAGCAATAACGTTAGAGCTAAGCTAATTGATACTGGGCTAAACAGTAACAGCATCATTACATGTTTGTTTATGTTTGCAGGGATATGGTGAAAACTCTCAACCCAAAATACATACCACCTTCCAGGGACTACCTGGCAAACACACTGATCCCGGTGTTGTACCGAAATCTGTTACCCATCGGAATTTGTAACTCCAGGGGGCGATGTTCCCATGGCGTTTGTTTGATGGTTAAACGGCAAGGCCAAAGAGGAAAAGAAGAACGCTTGCGTAAACGGCGTAACCTATCCTTAATGCTGAAACGTCAGTTGTCAGAATTTCAGCATTAATAAATTGCACATATTCTTGAAATCAATGGACCCATACTACAATGAAAGCAAGTCATCGATTTCCAGAATATGTGTAATTTATTAATGCTGAAATTCTGACAACTGACGTTTCAGCATTACGGATTGTTTACGCCATTTACGCAAGCGTTCTTCTTCTCCTCCTCTTTGGCCTTGAAATCAATGGACCCATACTACAATGAAAGCAAGTCATTGATTTCCAGAATGTGTAATTTATTAATGCTGAAATTGTGTCAACTGACGTTTCAGCATTAAGGATCATTTACGCAAGCGTTCTTCTTCTTCTCCTCCTCTTTGGCCTTGCCGTTTAACCATCAAACAAATGCCATGGGAACATCGCCCCCTGGAGTTACAAATTCCGATGGGTAACAGATTTTGGTACAACACCGTAGGGGCGCCGAAAAGGGGGGGGGGGGGTGTAAAGGAGACGGATTCTAGGGGACAATGATGGAGAGGGGCCCCGAGAGGCCCCTAATGATGATGAAATTATATGAAATTATGTGTTGGGGGCCCTGTAAAGATTATTTTCATGGGGCCCAAAATCCCTAGCGGCGCCCCTGCAACACCGGCATGGTACAAGAAGAATCGGAATCGAGAATCGTCAGGAATCGGAATCAAAACAAAGAATAGGAATCGTTCGAATTCAAACGATACCCAACCCTATCAGGGGGTACTTAAATTAAAAAAAATTCACAGGTGGTACATCACTGAAAAGAGGTTGAGAACCACTGCACTAAGCCACTGAGTAGGTGATTAGGGTCCCTAATAAAAGAAATACTGGCCCCCAGACCAGGGGCGTCGCCAGACATATTTCACTGGGGCACGTGCCCCACTGTTGATCTGCAGTGCCCCAGTAAAAATTTCACCAATAAAAAAAGACGCTTCAGAGTTTTAAGTCTACATAACATAGACAACAGCGCACATACTACTTAGTATGGTAATTGATTGCTACTGTATTCACTCCACGAAACAGTGAGCACATGGCTACTTAATATGGTAATTTATTCAGGTGTGGATCGAGACTTCAGTTGAGAGAGAGAAGAGAGAGAGAGAGGGGGGATTCGAATCACTGCGTGAGGTAGGTGACGTTAGCCAACAACAATTTGTCAATTACAATATTTTGATTTTGATTTGACTCAAACTGTAACTCCTAGATAGATTCAAGAAAGTTATTCGCCTGCAGCAGAGAAAAGCGAGGAATGAGAGATGTAAGTGAAGTCCTCGCTAGCTAGGCAACATCATTGTCTTAAGTTGATGCTAAGTTAGCTAACGTTATTCCTTGTGTCAAGACAAACATATTCATTTGCTGTAGAGCTGTCGGGGGAATTTCCAATCAACATGAAACATAATGTTGGTTATTGTCTGCTGGTTCTGCATCAATGATGACTTGGAGTAAGCATGTGTGAGTTGAGTGCTTCTCAAATGGTTTATCTTCAGGAAGAAAAACATTTTTCCATATCATCAAGTCGTGAGCCAAATTTTTAAATCATTCAAGTTTATTTCACAGAAAAATAGCACAGTAGACTTGTCTTGTTAATCAGTGTGACTTTGACTAAAATAATATTGTTTTTTCACCAGAAAAATGGCTACAGCTAAAGCATCTGGTTTTGTTTCCAGAAAAAATAGTAACATTTATGTATTTGTTTTCAGAAAGATGGCTGAAAATATCAGGTTTTGTTGCCCCATTTAGATTTTTAAAAAATATACTTCCATGTCTGTCCTGAGTCCTCCTCCAACTTGTTAGTCGGTTTGCCTTTTGCTAAAATACTCATTAATAGTCACTAGAAAAATGGCTAAAAATATCTGGTTTTGTTGCCACAATTTGATTTTTTTCTCCCTAAACTTTTTCTTCATGCACACATCTGACTGTGACTCACTGAAAATGACACACAATCCACTTTTATGTCACGACCCACCGGTTGGGAACCACTGGTCAACTGTATAACAGTTACTGTAATATTTCTATGTCTGTCCAGAGTGATTGACCACTTTGCAAAAATGAAAATGAGACGTTACAATTTACTTCTCAGTAAATGATTCCCTGAACAGAAACACAACAGTTCATTTATTCTACTACTGTGGCTTTATTGTTTTGTGTATATTTTATAGTTTTGTGTATCTGAAATAAGATTAGCCACATTGCCATAAATGGAAATTAAATAATATAAAAGAACCCAGAGATGTAGAGGTGCTTTATTTTTTGTTTTACTTTTGTAGATGTTAAATTTGCAGATGATTACTGCAATATTTATTTGAAAAAGATTCATTGCTCTTCCTTTTTGCTTTTACCAGTAGCAGTTTAGAAGTCTGGAATTAAAAAAGTGCACAAGTTGGTCAAATGCATTAGTTAAATTCAGGTGGTTAATCAAATATCCATACAACATAATCTGATATGATTTCATAGTTTAAAGCACTATTTATGTATTTTTTATGATAAATAAGTGCTAAAAATGTTTTTTCCTTGCACACTCACATGAATTATTTGTGCCCCAGGTGTGCCCCAGTACAGTATTAGGTCTGGTGACGCCCCTACCCCAGACACATTTGTTTCTCTAAATTTGGCCCCCCCGAGTCAAAAATAATTGCCCAGACCTGACTAAAATGGAAACAGTGACACTTAGTGGAGAGAAGGAGAACTGCAGTAGTGGCTGAAAGCCCGGATGGAGCAGCCATTGGGGAAGTACTGGGCTTTAACCTAACTGAAGAGGGCTCCGCTCTCACTGCAATTAAATCGTCAAAGTGACAGGCCACGAGGAACCGCATTCCAGTTCCACGACATCCGTTCATTGACTCCTTTCGTTCGCTCGAAAAACAAGCCCAAGGACTTATTTTGGACATTGTTGGAGCAAGTTTGTGACGGCGCCCAGCGGAGCTGCTAGCTTGCTACACGCTCACTAGCCGACGTTGCTAACTGGAGCTGAGAAGTCCACAGCTTGTGTCAAAACTTGCCTTCAAACCACGGAGCTGGAGATCCAGTCGCACGGTCAAGCTCGGTGAAAACAAATCCAAGGACTTGCTTCATGAATTATGTCTGCCGCAAGCATTGACCCTCAGGTAGGACGCACCAAATAGCTCTGCTGTTTTAGACACAGCTAGCCCGGCTATCTGTAGCAGCCTGCGATGCTACACTAGTGCCAGCTAGCATCGGCGGTGGTTCTTTTCCATCCCCCGCGAGTTTGAACACATCAAGTGAGCGTCAAACGGAATATAAATGTTGCTGGTGTCAGACACACGCCTTTGCGCGCTCCGCAACACATGTGTGACACTTGCACCGCAGACTGAAGCTAACAGTCAAATGCCGCTTAAGCTGACTTGTTCGATTATAAGTTGAAGCATGTCATCGGCGTGCTTGCATGCAAACTCACCAGGTTTGCACACCATTAACTATAGCCGATGGCTGGCAGGGGGGGAAACCATGTTTAACGGGCTATGCTAGCGAGCCAAGTTCTGCGTGAATTAACACTTAGCGTGGTTTCATGACTCAAATCGCTGAAGTTGCTCGTTGCCTCACAAAATCATCAATCAAGCCGAAGGAACAACTGTATCTGGTTTGCAGTGCGCATCCAACTGCAACAGCTGTGGCCAATATGCCAAGGAGCCTCAGAGTAATGTTGTAGGCACAATACCAATGTGAGCAATTTGTATCATGCCCAATCTTTTTGCAAATTGCTTCCAGCTATATATTTGAATAATGTGTGGCGCAAATACATGTTTTTGGTGTCAAAATAATGTATTAAATACTTATGTAAATCTATTCATTTATAGTCGGGACAATATAACTGAGTATTGCCCTCAAATCAGTCCAACCACGACTAAACTACTGACTACTAAACTACTAAACTACTGACTAAACTACTACCACACCTTGGTTTACTATTTATAAAATATAATGTTGGGTTACTGACTAAACTATCCACAAAATCTCGTCTTAAAGGCCTACTGAGACCCACTACTACCCACCACGCAGTCTGATAGTTTATATATCAATGATGAAATATTAACATTGCAACACATGCCAATACGGCCTTTTTAGTTTACTAAATTGCAATTTTAAATTTCCCGGGAGTTTCGTCTTGAAAACGTCGTGTAATGACGACGTGTACGCAAGACGTCACAGGTTTTTAGGAACATGAGCGCTACGCACCCACACGGCTAAATGTTGTCTGCTTTAACGGCATAATTACACATTATTTTGGAGATCTGTGTTGCTGAATCTTTTGCAATTTGTTCAATTGATATTGGAGAAGTAAAAGTAGCAAGATGGAGTTGGGAAGCTTTAGCCTTTAGGCACACAAACACACGGTGATTCCTTGTTTAAAATTCACGGAGTTGAAACTTTACTATGGATCACAGCGGACATGGATCTTGACCACTTGTCAACCAGCAGGTTTCGGTGAGAAAATTGTGGTTAAAAAGTCGCCACTTACCTGATATCAGCTGAGCTTGCGCCTCCCGTACAGCTACCGTCGACTTCCCCGACACACTGCGCGTCAACACACGGCCGTGGACGTACACTTCCGGCTATCAGGTACTGTTAAACTCACTAAAACACTAGCAACACAATAGAAAGATAAGGGATTTCCCAGAAGTATCCTAGTAAATGTCTCTAAAAACATATTAATCCGTCTCAATGCAACGCGATTGCAATCGCGTTTTTTTTTTTTCCTAGTCAGTCGCTATCAATATCCTCAAACATGAATCTTTCATCCTCGCTCAAATTAATGGGGAAATTGTCGTTTTCTTGGTCCGAATAGCACTTTTTGTTGGCGGCTCCCATTAAAAACAATGTGAATATGTGAGGAGCCCCCACACGTGTGACGTCATCATCTGCGACTTCCGGTAGAGGCAGGCCTTTTCTCCAATTGCGAACTTTATCGTGGATGTTCTCTACTAAATCCTTTAGTAGGCATTTAAAGGCCTACTGAAATGAGATTTTCTTATTTAAACGGGGATAGCAGGTCCATTCTATGTGTCATACTTGATCATTTCGCGATATTGCCATATTTTTGCTGAAAAGGATTTAGTAAAAAATATCCACGATAAAGTTCGCAACTTTCGGTGCTAAGAGAAAAGCCCTGCCTCTTCGGAAGTCGCAGACGATGTCACATGTTGATGGCTCCTCACATCTTCACATTGTTTTTAATGGGAGCCTCCAACAAAAACAGCTATTCGGACCGAGAAAACGACAATTTCCCCATTAATTTGAACGAAGATGAAAGATTCGTTTTTGAGGATATTGATAGCGACGGACTAGAAAAAAATAAATAAAAAAAAAACGCAATTGCATTGGGACGGATTCAGATGTTTTTAGACACATTTACAAGGATAATTCTGGGAAATCCCTTATCTTTCTATTGTGTTGCTAGTGTTTTAGTAGGTTTAACAGTACCTGTGTGTCCACGGGTGTGTTGACGCGCAGTGTCTCAGGGAAGTCGGCTGCAGCTTTATGGGCGGCACAAGCTCAGCTGATCTCCGGTAAGAATCGACTTTTTACCACAATTTCTCACCGAAACCTGCTGGTTGACAGTCGGTCGGGATCCATGTTCGCTGTGATCCATAGTAAAGTTTCAACTCCGTGAATTTTAAACAAGGAATCACCGTGTGTTTGTGTGGCTAAAGACTAAAGCTTTCCATCTCCATCTGTCTACTTTGACTTCTCCAATATTAATTGAACAAATTGCAAAGGATTCAGCAACACAGATCTCCAAAATACTGTGTAATTATGCGGTTAAAGCAGACGACTTTTACCTGTGTGTTTGCGCAGCGCTCATTTTTCCTAATAGCCCGTGATGTCAAGCGTCAACGTCATCATTACGCAACGTTTTCAAGAAAAAACTCACGGGAAATTTAAAATTGCAATTTAGTAAACTAAAAAGGCTGTTTTGGCATGTGTTGCAATGGTAATATTTCCTCATTGATATATAAACTATCAGACTGCGTAGTAGTGGGTTTCAGTAGGCCTTTAATCAAGCCAAAGGAACAACTTTATCTGGTTTGCAGTGTGCATCCAACAGCAACAGCTGTGGCCAATATGCCAACGAGCCTCAGAGTAATGTTGTAGGCACAATACCAATGTCAGCAATTTGTATCATGCCCAATCTTTTTGCAAGTTGCTTCCAGCTATATATTTGAATAATGCGTGGTGCACATTTTGCAAATCAATGGGCGCAAATACATGTTTTTGGTGTCAAAATAATTTATTAAATACTCATGTAAATCTATTCATTTGTAATCGGGACAATATAACTGAGTATTTCCCTCAAATCGGTCTAACCCTAACCCTAACCCAGTGGTTCTTAACCTGGGTTCGAAGAAACCTGAGGGGTTCGCTGAGTTGGCCTCAGGGGTTCGGTGGAGCCTTTGCCCTGGAGGTAAAGACACATCTGACTTATCGTGTAAATAAAAACTTCTCCCTATCGACGTATTATGGATACCCCCAAATGTTACCTCTAATTTTCCATCTGATTTGCAGGTTGTTTGACTGATCGATTAAAACTTTTACTAGCAGATTGCAAAGGAAGAAAAATCTTTATATGAAACAGTACAGTTTACACAGTACAGTACATATTCCGTACAATTGACCACTAAATGGTAACACCTCAATAAGTTTTTCAACTTGTTTAAGTCGGGGTCCATGTTAATCAATTCATGGTAATGTGTATAAGGTCTGTAATTTGTTGTGACTTCATGCACTGTTGGTTTTGTTCTTTAAACAAGGTGATGTTCATGCACGGTTCATTTTGTGCACCAGTAAAAAAAAACATGACTTTTTCTTGAATTTGAAAAAAAACACCTTTTTATTTTTCACTAAAGAAGGGTTCGGGGAATGCGAATATGAAACTGGTGCCGTTCAATGCCTCCAACAAGGTTAAGAACCACTGCCCTAACCCTAACCACTATACAGTTTACATCCACGTCTAAACTACTGACTAAACTATTACCACAACTTGGTTTACTATTTATAAAATATAATAATGTAGGGTTACTGACAAAACCATCCACAAAATCTCGTCTTAAATCTCGTCTTGCGATATTCAAATTGGTTGCGCACAACAGAAATGATGTATAATTTGCAAAGTGCGCGAGATTGGTGAAATGCTGTAACAAATCACTAGCACAGTGTTTTTCAACCACTGTGCCGCGGCACACAAGTGTGCCGTGGGAGATTATCTAATTTCACCTACGTGGGTTGAACATATTTTAGCAAACCAGCAATTATAGTCTGCAAATGATGTGTTGTTGTTTAGTGTCGGTGCTGTCTAGAGCTTGGCAGAGTAACCGTGTAAAACTCTTCCATATCAGTAGGTAGCTAATTGCTTTGTAAATGTCGGAAACAGCGGGAGGAAACGTGCAGGTAAAAAAGTATCTAATGCTTGAACCAAAAATAAAAAAAAGGTGATTGCCCCTAAGAAAACTCATTGAAGCTTAGGGAAGGTTATGTAGAACGAAACTAAAACTGAACTGGCTACTAAGTAAACAAAAACAGAATGCTGGACGACAACAAAGACTTACTGTGGAGCAAAGACAGCTTCCACAAAGTACACCCGAACACGACATGACAATCAACAATGTCCCCACGAAGAAAGATAAAAACAACTGAAATATTCTTGATTGCTAAAACAAAGTAGATGCGGGAAATATCGCTCAAAGGAAGACATGAAACTGCTACAGGAAAATACCTAAAGAGAAAAAGGCACCAAAATAGGAGCGCAAGACAAGAAGTAAAAGACTACACACAGGAAAACAGCAAAAAAGTCAGAATAAGTCAGGGTGTAATTGGACAGGTGGTGACAGTACACCTACTTTGAGACAAGTTTTTTAATCATTTCTGCTGGTGGTGTGCCTCCGCATTTTTTCACCGCAAAAAATGTGCCTTGGCTCAAAAAAGGTTGAAGAACACTGCACAAGCATATGTGAATGCACAGTTTAAAACAGGGGTCGGGAACCTTTTTGGCTGAGAAAGCCATGATTCATGAAAGCCAAATATTAAAAAATTTATTTCCGTGAGAGCCATTTATATTTTTTAACACCGAATACAACTGTCAGGTTTAACGCTGATGACATCTAAACAGACAAGAATCAAGGAATTAAACAGACAGGATTCAATTTAGCTCAATGAGGAGAAACCCGCAGACCTGTACCCTTGTACAGTGTCGTCCCACGCTCTGACAAGAGGATTCGACTTCTCTTTTATTTGGACTTTCCCTGATTACAACAACTAAATGCATGCATTTTTAGAGTATAACAAGTCTCTTATTCTTTTTAATAACTTTGTTAAACTGAAGCTAACCATCCATCCATCCATTTCTACCGCTTATTCCCTTTGGGGTCACGGTGGGCGCTGGTGCCTATCTCAGCTACAATCGGGCGGAAGGCGGTGTACACCCTGGACGAGTCTCCACCTTGTCGCAGGGCCAACACAGACAGACAACTTTCACATTCACACACTAGGGCCAATTTAGTGTTGCCAATCAACCTATCCCCGGGTGCATGTCTTTGGAAGTAGGAGGAAGCCGGAGTACCCGGAGTGAACCCCATCGCATTCACAGGGAGGGCATGCAAACGCCACACAGAAAGATCCCGAGCCTGGGATTGAACCCAGGACTACTTAGGACCTTCGTATTGTGAGGCAGACGCACTAACCCCTCTCCCACCGTGAAGCCCTGAAGCTAACCAATAATAAATAAAATACTTTTGACCATTAATACGACTTCTTGAACAGGTGCGGTAGAAACGCATGGATGGATTCAAATGCATGAGAATGTTTTATATTTTGAACGTTATTTTTAACACTGGGATTACCAGCGGAATTATTAATTACTTATTGTGTTAAGCAACGTCAGCTAAGATTTATCTGAAAGGCAGATGCAGTCATCAAAAGAGCCACATCTGGCTCGAGAGCCATGGGTTCCCTTCCCCTGGTTTAAAAGGTCCTATCTTTTTACATGGTGATAACTTTTCTACTTCTTTTTCATCTTCTTGTTCGGATGGGATTCCAGCGATCAAAGGGACAAGCATCCAAAGGTGAGTTACTACTAATCTAAACATTGATGATTTTTGTATTAATGATTGTCCTGGACTTCAATTTTTGCATGCATTGAATGTAAGAACTGTATGGCTGTGTTTGTTTGAACAAAGGTTAGGCGTTAGCTGGAACCCGTTAACTGGCAGCTTTATTACTAACCCCTGATTTCCACAGGATGCTAAACGCCAGCGAAATCTCGCCGCCACGGGAACGGCACAGCCATGTGCTGTCCAGCATCCTCCAACGCTGTTCTATTGCTGCTCCGCCGTGCAGTGAAATTAGGGCTGGGCGATATGGCCTTTTTTTAATATCGCGATATTTTTAGGCCGTATCACAATACACGATATATATCTCGATATTTTGCCTTAGCCTTGAATGAACACTTGATACATATAATCACGGCAGTATAATGATACTATGTGTCTACATTAAAACATTCTTGTTCATACTGCATTAATATATGCTCATTTTAAACTTTCATGCAGAGAGGGAAATCACAACTAAGTCAATTGACCAAAAGTGTATTTTATTAAACAGTCATAAAGCAGTGGCACAAACATTCATGTCATTTCAAAACAGAAAGTGCAAGATTGTCGGAGACATTTTAAAACAAGTTATTAGTGTACTTTTGCGCATGATGTCACTTAGATGACATATCAAAATAACACTAAATTAAAGAGCACTTTCTGTACAGAACACCACTACAATAGTTTAAAATAAATAAAGTGCACTTTTGTACATAATGTCATACAAGATATTTCAATAAGTGTTACATAAAAATGAGCTGCATATCTAATAGTATATGTCTTACGGTGTTGCTTTGCTCGGAGAGAGCGTGTGACGTTGCACATGCGACAGTATGTGATGTATGTCAGAAGGTGCGCTTGTTTTACGTGTCTTTGAGAAGGAGAGACAAGAAAGACTGAGAGAAGCAAAAAGTTTAATGCCCGCAGCTAAAAGGAACTGCGTGAGAACGTATACTCTAATATCACGATATAGTCATTTTCTATATCGCACAGAGAAAAACCCGCGATATATCGAGTATATCAATATATCGCCCAGCCCTAAGTGACACAGTATGGATTTTTACGACATCTACAAATCCGCTCGTTATCACGTGATTAAGTAAACACCGCATAACGTCTCAAGCTTTGCCGTCGATCAATACCCACAGGCGGGCGCACCAGTTACGGCATTGACTTGACGTGACTCGTGAAAGTCGACAATTTTGCCTTGCAGAACGATAAAAAAATTGTTGTGGCAAGCAACAACACAACAGTAACATCATCCTTGGCTAGCTTTGTACACACACATACATTTCATTCAACTCCCCCAGCCCCTGTATCAGCTGGTATTTGCCACAGGCTTCTTAAATCACCAACAATTATTCCCGGGTGCGGCACCGCTGCTGCCCACTGCTCCCCTCACCTCCCAGGGGGTGATCAAGGGTGATGGGTGAAATGCAGAGAATAATTTCGCCATACCAAGAGTGTGTGTGACAATCATTGGTACTTAAACTTTAAATTTGAGATCTCCAGAATCCGCATGTCTTCACCTTTTTATGTCAGCAAGGTGAATTTAGGTCTAAAAACCTTTGACAAGTTGACTTTTTGTCCCTCCCCATCCTTTAGGACTTTTCAAAGTGTAAAGTATGATTTCCCTTGTAGACAGAATATTTTATTTTGAAGGTAAACCGATAATGTATTTTCTATTGGAATGACTTTCTGTCCAAGACAATCTTGTTTTAGCTAAATTGAACTGCCGCGGCGACCGACAAAAACAGAAACCCTGCGTATATTTAGCAACATGGCGGTGACGTTCCACAGGTGGTGGAAACGAACACATTGACTTGAATAAAAACGGAAGGAGTCCGCCGCTGTGGCAATGACATTCCGTAGCCGTTTTGTTTCCTGCGGAATTCAGGGATAAAACTTGCACGGACTAAATAACATTTATGATTGAGACAAACAACTATTACATTTAGGGGTGTACCAATTTGTTGAAATAACAAATTAATTTCAGAATTTTTCATTGCTGCTAATATTCAGGGACAATTGTTTTTTTTTTTTTCGTATAACGATACAATCCGAAATGATTCAGTGAGTTGAAATCAATTCAGTAACCTTATAGCCCCCCCCAAAAAAATCAAGCAATGTGACTGTGAAATAAATACTGTATACTGCAGGTGAAGTTTCCTATATTCTGTTTTTTTCTTGGAAGGGAATTAGACACTTTCTGCTCTCATTTTCTACATTTCAAGACAGTAACAGTAGTTTAACTTGCCACTTTTCTGCTTTTGTTTTTTAACAGAAAATAATACAATGTGAATATTAAAAAAAAAAAGTGCACTCAACATCTCTTCTGGTTGATTTAGCCTGCTACTACTCTCGTTTTTACAAACAGCTACAATAGCAGAAACAAGTCAAAACAAATACAAACGCCACAACACAATAACTTAAAGCCATCACAACTATGAGCTAAAACACAACCGTACAAAGATGGTACGGAAGTGACAAGTTTCGGCAATTTACCAACTTCCTGAGACGGAAAGTTTAAAACAGTGTGATGGAAAAAAGTTGGAAAAGTAATAATGTACTATGTAAAATACTATGTTAAGGATGTTTGTTTGTCGCTCTGCTCTTGCTTCTGTCACGTCCTTTGTGGCTTAAAGTTGTATTACAGTTTTATATGATCGTGTTGTGACGTTTCTTTAGTTTGGCTTTTGACTTTCGTGCTGTAACTGAATGTTGTTGTTGTAATTTATTATGTCTTGCCGCGTTTGCATGTGTTGTGACCTTTCTCAGCCACCGTAGCTATCTTCCATTCTTGTTTTGCCGACTGATAGCGATGAAGCCACAGACGGACAAGCAGACATATTTGAATAACGTTTAATCTCCTTATAATAAAAAGTGTTAAACTTCATGTAAAATCAGACGTTCTTAAATTCAATGTTCCTTTTTCTCGCATTGATAACATTGATGGTCCTGAGTTCAATCCCGTGCTCCGGATCTTTCTGTGTGGAGTTTGCAACTTCTCGCCGTGACTGCTTGGGTTCCCTCCGGGTACCCTGGCTTCCTCCCACCTCCATAGACATGCTCCTGGGGGATAGGTTGATTGACAACACTAAATTGGCCCTAATGTGTGAATGTGGGTGTGAATCTTGTCTGTTTATCTATGTTGGCCCAGCAATGAGGTGGCGACTTGTCCGGGGTGTACCCCGCCTTCCGCCCAATTGTAGCTGAGATAGGCTCCAGCACCCCCCTCGACCCGGAAAGAGACAAGCGGTAGAAAATGTATGGATAACATTGATTGAAAATGATGTTAGATCGATGCCTAACTTCCGAAAAGCACACTTGCTGAGCACAGATCGATGTACAGTAGTTGCAACTTCGGAATATATATTGATATATCGATTAATCGTTACAGCCCTAATTACAATACAATACAATACAAGACCAATGCTGTATCAACAAAATCCATGTTCATGCACATAATGCTATGACGGAGAAGTATTAATTTAATTGCCATACAATTGCAGTAATTATTGTACTATAATTTCTGCCCTATAAAAAGCACTTACGATAAGCCGCACTCACCTAATTTGTGGAAAATGTTTATTTTGTACATATATTGGGCGCACTATAAAAGCCGCAGATGTACATTATAAAACATGTAATATTTTGTGTTCATTCACAAATGTAACATAAAAACATTACATACAGTTGCCTACCGCACAGATCATTGAGCGTAGTCTCCGTCGTTCTTGTCCTCCTGCGGGCTAAAACCGATCAAGACCTGTTCTTCAGGCACCTGGCGATCCAGCCTTATTGGGCCTGTTAGCGATGACAGATTTATGTTGCGTGTGGCGGCAATTGTTTTTTGGTGACCGGATTGAATTTTTCAATGAGTGGATGAGTAAAGAGGGGGAGAGGTAGAGCATGCACTGCGCAGTAGAGTGATGAACGGGGCCGATTGTTTCCTGTAAAACTAATAATAAAGCAACCGGAATGTCACAAATCAGTGACCTCGGATTCTGACCGGAAAGCGGAGTTCAGCGGACCCATTGTAAAGTGAAGGGTGGTACCCCCGACAAAAACATCCACCCTGAAGGGAACGTCTGCCCTGTGCTCCTTGACGACAATCTGCACCGGACCCAAACAGCAGGACAGATGTAACACCTTACATTAATTCCAGTCACTTTTTGTAACTCTTTGGGCAGATCTGAACGATCAAAAATCACAAAAATCCTTAACTTTAACAACTGTATTGCTGCAATAATTAACTTTAAACAAGTAAAAAACAATACATTAACATCGGCGATGAAAGGATGTAAATGCATAAGTGTGCCTTGGAAGAGGCGCCATAAACAAGAGTATCTCTTCTCTGCTGTGAACTAAGTCTTGTGCATTTTTTTCCTGAAAAGTCTGGTGCCATCGCAATTTCAAAACATGCACTAATACTTTTTTTTGTTGCAGTGCAAAATGGTTCGCTTCATCAGAAAGAGACTGTCCATGACAATGACTTTGAGCCATACCTCACTAGTCAATCAACTCAGGTAAGGAGGAAGCAATCAGACACTGTAGAATATTTAATACAGCACAAAAAGTAAGAAATGTTGTGTTTAGTGGATTATATATTTGTTGTTACAATACTTCTTAGCAATAACGGTTGGAATGTATTTGTATCATCCTTTTAAATTGTGCCAACTTGGAGTTTTAAAGGTGCTGCAAAGAGGTGTGCCAGGCTTGTGGCATTTTTCAAAACGACTTAAGGCTATAATTTCTGCCAAAGGTGCATCAACTAAGTATCGAGCAATAGCTTTGAATATTTATGTACATATGATTTCTTAGTTTTTTTATGTTTAATAAATTTGAGAATTTGTACAATTTTGGGACGAAAATTCATGTTTTCCAATTTGGAATAAGGCTGGAACACTACAAAACCTAGAAAAAGCAAAGCGCTGCGAATACTTTCCAGATGCACTGTATTGTCCAGCAAAAAATTGTATCGGCCCAGGCCTGCTTAGATTCGGCTTTCCATGGTGGAGGGACGTTAGCGGAGCTTGTTAGCAAAAACGCTACATTGCGATAAGGGCAAATTTGTTTCAGATTGCGGGACACAGCTACAATGTGTCATGCATTATCATAATATAACGATATAATTTACATCTCTATCAACAGTTAAGTTTACATAATTTACACTGTATATCGTCTGTCACACAGCATTGTCTCTTTGTTAGCAATTTAAATGGGCAGTGCCTTTACTCCAAATAGTTTGACAGCTTTACATTTCCGTAATTCTAGCCAAGAAAATTCCAGAATGTTCATGGGGTTAAATAATAATCAAATTTATTGCTCAAAATTCCAGAATCTTGATGTGGTTAAATAAAGGTTATGGTATGAGTTTATTTGGAACATGCATACAATTACAACATTATACATCACAATTTCCAGCTTCTTTTTTCAACATGTTTGAAAAGGAGTAGGAAGAAGCTGAGTTTATTTAATCCTACCCCTTTTCCATTACATAGCAATTGTTAACACTTTTGTTAACTTCCTGTTATTAATTAATTCACAATATGCACCATAAATATAATTTAAAAAATATAAATAATAATTTGTGAACTACAGTTAAGAAAATAGGTATTTCAACACCCTGCTATTTTGCAAGTTCATCTAAGTGGGAGAACTTAGGGGTCTGAAATTTTCACGGTAGGTGCTTGTCCACTGTATGAGAGATAACCTAAAAAGAAAAATCCAGAAATTACAATCAATGATTTTTTAACAATTTATTTGTGTGATAAAGCTGAAATTAAGTATATGTCTTACGGTACATTAATATTTGGTAGAGTTGCCTTTGTTAGCAATTACAGAGGTCAAACTTTTCCTGTAGTTCTTCACCAGGTTTGCACAGACTGCAGGAGGGATTTTTGCCCACTCTTCCACACAGATCTTCTCTAGATCAATCGGGTTTCTGGGCTGTGACTGAGTAACACGGACTTTCAGCTCCCTCCAAATATTTTCAATTGGATTTAGGTCTGGAGACTGGCTAGGCCACTCCAGAACCTAGATATGTTTCTTACGAAGCCAATTCTTGGTTTTCCTGGCTGTGTGCTTTGCGTCATTGTCATTGTCAAATTTTAATTTTCCTGAATGAATCAATAAAGTACTATCTATCTATCTATCTATCTATGTTGGATGATCCAGCCACGACTCATCGTCAATGATCTGACTGAGGGAAGGAGATTTTTGGCCAAAATCTAACCAATACATGGCTGCAGTCATCCTCTCCTTAATACAGTACAGTCGTCCTGTCCCATGAGCAGAAAAACACTCTCAAAGCATGATGCTACCACCCCCATGCTTCACAGTAGGGATGGTGTTCTTGGGATGGGACGCATTATTCTTCTTCCTCCAAACACACGTAGTGGAATTATGACCAAAAAGGTCAATTTTGGTCTCATCTGTCCACAACACTCTCCCGTGACTCCTCTGGATTATCCAAATGGTCATTGGCAAACTTAAGACGGGCCTTAACATGTGCTGGTTTAAGCACAGGAACTTTCCGTGTCATGCATGATTTCAAACCATGATGTCTTAGTGTATTACCAACAGTGACCATGGAAACAGTGGTCCCAGCTCTTGTCAGGTCATTGACCAAGTCCTGCCGTGTAATCCTAGGCTGATTCCTCACCTTTCTTAGCATCGTTGAGACCCCACGAGGTGATATCTTGCATGGGGCTCCACTCCGATTGAGATTGACCGTCATGTTTAGCTTCTTCCATTTTCTAATGATTGCTCCAACAGTGGACTTTTTTTCAACAAGCTGCTTGGCAATTTCTCCAGAGCCCTTTCTATCCTTGTGGAGTGGTACCATTTTGTCTCTGGTGTCTTTGGACAGCTCTTTGCTCTTAGCCATGCTGAATGTTTGGGTCTTACTGATTGTATGGGTTGGACAGGTGTCTTTATGCAGCTAACGACCTCACACAGGTGCATCTGATTAGGATAATACAGTGGAGTGGAAGAGGACTTTTAAAGGCGGACTGACAGGTCTTTGAGGGTCAGAATTCTAGCTGATAGACAGGTGTTCAAATACTAATTTTCAGCTGTATCACACCAATTAAAAAAAAATAGATTGATTTCTGGATTTTTCTTTTTAGGTTATCTCTCATACAGTGGACATGCACCCACCGTGAACATTTCAGACCCCTCCATGATTTTTAAGTGGGAGAACTTGCAAAATAGCAGGGTGTTCAAATACTTATTTTCTTGACGGCAAGTCGTATTTCATATGGTGAGAAGAGAAAGATTATCCCTGAGTCAATAATGTTTATCATGGTTCTTCTTCTTTGTACTTTGTAAACACTTTCAACATTTTCTTAAATTGGATAATATTAGTACATAGTTTGATTTATTTACTTAATCCATTCCATAATTGAATCCCACATACTCATATCTTAAAAGTTTTAAGTGTTTTTTTAAATTGAATTTTCCTTGAGGTTATATTATGTTTTGTTGAGAAAAATTGTTGTACATTCTTGGGTAGCAGGTTAAATTATAATCAAATATAAGATGTGTTACTAATGATATTGCTCTGCTCATTTTCATGCTTCTAGAACAACAGCTACCAGTCTATCACCGATCCTTACCTTTCCAGTTACTACGCTCCCTCCATCGGCTTTCCTTACCCCCTCAGTGAGGCTCCTTGGTCCACAGGTGGGGACCCTCCAATTCCATACCTCACCCCTTACGGACCCTTGAGTAATGGAGACCATCACTTCTTGCCGGACACAGTGTTTGGCCAGCCGGGTGGCCTTGGAAGCAGCATTTACCCTCACAGGTTTAATTTTTTTCCCGAAAACCCCGCCTTCTCTGCTTGGGGCACGAGTGGCTCTCAGGGCCAGCAGACTCAAAGTTCAGCATATGGTGGCAGCTATAGCTATCCCCCTAGCTCTCTCGGGGGCACCCTGGTGCCCGATGGTCAGACTGGCTTTCACAGTGACACACTCAACAAAGCCCCTGGTATGAACAGCCTGGAGCAGGGCATGGTTGGTTTGAAGATTGGAGGGGATGTCACTGGACCGGGGTCAGGAGTCAAGGCTGTAGGGTCAGTGATTGGTGGGCCAACTGTGGCAGCCACAGGGAATGGGGCCACAGCCATTGGAATGCCCCTGCCCAAACCCACCTCTTGGGCTGCGATTGCCAGCAAGCCTGCCAAGCCACAGCAACTGAAAGCTAAGGTAAAGCCAGGGTTGGTCAGTCCTGGGGGAGCTTTTCCTCCACCCCCAATCAAACACAACATGAACATTGGCACCTGGGAAAAGGGTCCTGTAACTAAAGTTCCCACGGCCCCAATGCAGCAGCAGCAGCCTCTTGGTCTGCCTCACACCATGCAACATCAAGCCCCCATGCAGCAGGGACCCATGCAACCTCCCCCTCCTCAGTCTTTGGTGCATCCTCAGATGCAACCCATGACCTTACAGCACCAGCCCCTCCATCACCAGCATCATCAGTCACCTCCTCAGCCCTACCAAAACCACACCCAGCCACCACAACCCCAGACCCGATGGGTGGCCCCACGAAACCGCAACCAAGGCTATGGGCAGGGAATCTTTAACCACGACGGTAGTGGGATAATGGGTATGGTTGGTAGCGGAAATTGTGGACCCCAAGCCTGTGCCAGCCAGGGACCTGGCGGGGAGTCACATCCAGTGCTGGAGAAGCTTTGTGCCTCCCACAGCTATAACCCCAAGGACTTTGAGTGGAACCCAAAGAATGGACGCGTTTTCATCATCAAGAGTTATTCTGAGGACGACATCCATCGCTCCATCAAGTACTCCATCTGGTGCAGCACAGAGCACGGCAACAAGCGACTGGACTCAGCCTTCCGAGCAATGAATGGCAAAGGCCCTGTGTACTTGCTGTTCAGTGTCAATGGCAGCGGTCATTTTTGTGGCGTGGCGGAAATGCGTTCACCAGTGGACTACGGCACCAGTGCTGGTGTTTGGGCACAGGACAAGTGGAAGGGCAAGTTTGACGTTGACTGGTTGTTCGTTAAGGATGTGCCTAATAGCCAGCTGCGCCATATTCGCCTGGAGAACAACGACAACAAGCCGGTGACTAACTCCCGTGACACCCAGGAAGTTCCGCTGGAGAAGGCCAAGCAGGTGCTCAAGATCATCGCCACGTACAAACACACCACATCCATCTTTGATGACTTTTGTCACTATGAAAAGAGGCAGGAAGAAGAAGAGGAGGTGCGCAAGGTGGGTCTTTTTCTTCAGCATCAACCCATTGGAATGTTTTCTTTTTAAAGGGGAACTGCACTTTTTTGGACTTTTGCCTATTGTTTACAATCAATATGAGAGACAAGTTAAAGTTAAGTTACTTTAACTTTAATTAAAAAAACAGATTTATTTAAAAAAAAAAAGCATTTTGATTAAATGCATAATGCATTTTAAAGTCTGCTTGTAATGGCAATGAGAGGTCCTCTATTCTGCCCGCAAAGGCCTCTAAAAAAACATTAAAAAAGCTGCAACAATACTCCATTTACATTTTATGACATGAGTATTAGCAATGTATTAGTGTTATTATTATATGCGCTAACTTAGACAAGCTATTTTTAGCTGCGTCATGATCCGAGGGAGCTAACCGCTTGTGTGGCTATGGTAACTTAATTGGCTGGTGAGCTGCTTTCTTGACTCGGAGCTCGTAAAAGTTAATTATAGATCATAAATAAGTGACCCCCAGAAGGGACAAGCGGTAGAAAATGGATGGAATAATATTGGTAGGATTAGGACATTGTCCTTGGTCAACTTTGGCATCCAATTTAGATCTTGAAATGGAGACAAAGACACGAAATGACCATTGGTCTGCGCTTGGTTCCACCATCCTATTTTCTGCATGAAGATAGCAAATTCTATCAGTCGGCATCCTAGTGACAGCAGACATTGTACAGTAGATTATATTTTATTATGTTTTTTGGCTCTCATGAAATCTTAAATGAATAGTAATCAGTGATGTTGTCAAGGAAAAAGCAAACGCTGTGATCCATTTTTTTAATTAATGCTTAATATGATCAATTTACGTAAATATTAAATGTTAAAAATGTGCCTGTTACTACAATACATGTATACTTAGTGTGTATATAAAACCTTAATGGAGGTGACAGGGTTTTTTTAGAGCACTTTATAGGCGGAATAGAGCACTTGAGTCCCTTTAGCTTCATTGTAAGCGGAAATTTGATCACATTTATTAATGTTTTAGAGTGCATTAAAAAAGAAAAAACATGGTTTTCTTGTCTTACATAAGGATTTTGAATAAAGGGCAAAATAAAAAATAAAAAAAATCAGCTCCCCTTTAAAGATATATAATTAAAACACTAATATTTTAGTTACTCGTTCCATGTGTTTCCTTATTGTTTTCATAGACTTTTGAACCTACACCGATACAGAGTCGCTCTCGGTTGGATCAGGTGAGGAATTAGTATTACTTTTTATCATCAGTGCCACTTGTCTTTAAAGTGAACCAAGAGAATGACTTCTTTATAAATTGTATCACTTTTTTGAAAATGTAATTTTAACCCCCTTTTTTTTTTTTTTTCTTTGTCATTTTTCCCTAACCAGGAACGTCAAAACAGGAGTAAACAATAGAGGACATTTATCTCTGGCGTGATCAAGTTACACTAGGACTCGATTGATTTAAGAGACAGAAGAATATGAAATGCAAACAAGCTCTTTGTTTTTTAAAAGTCTATTCCGGGAATTACCTGCCATCAGTGGGTTTGTGTTTTTTTTTTTTAATTTTTTTTTTACCCTTGTTCCTGCCCTGCCCCACCACTTGACACTTATGTGTTGTTGCAGGGGTTTACCAGCTGCTTCAAGTAATATTAATTCCCACCACCCACTTTAAAATACATGTTTTAACATTTGTCTTACACTTTTCACCATCCAGTCCTGCTCTCGTCTTCTCAACTGAATCAGGGTTTGACTGCATCATGGAGAAAAACATCTGCCACTTTATATTTCAGTACAATCAAGAATGGCCATGTCCTATCCCTATTTGTCCACGTGGGGGCAGCATTGCCAAGTTTTAGAGTTTTAACTGTGCCAAACAGGGTTGGAGCATCCCAAAGGCAATGTACAACTTGGAACTGAACGAAAATAAAACTTCAATGATTTATCTACTTTTCATTCAGATTGACAAAATCTCAATTTTTTGGCTTACTACTGACAACTTTAATTTTAAAAGCTCAGTTTCTGGAGCCTGCGTGTTTTTCTTTTTCTGTAGTTAATGAACTGCTAACACAGTGACACTGCTGGAGAAATCAGGGATAGTGTGACACCACACAAAACTATAGACACAATTCAGAGGAAGACCTCTTGGGAAAGAAATAAATCCTCCACAACCGGGACCATCACCCTTTTAAATCATACAATTGTTCCCCTCTGCCTTGCTTTCTTTTCATGTTTATCTCCAAAAGGTGCTTGTCTTGTTCAACCCAGTTTTAGAGAAATGTGGCATCCACTAATTTAAATTTTCACAATCAACATGTTTTTGTGATGTAATTTGCTGCATCAGATTAGTTGTTGCTTTGTGTTGTTCCACAAATATTTCTCTTGTTTGCCACCGTTCTGTCTTAATTCTCATTTTTGTTTCCCCCCTGAACTAGGATTAAGTCTCATGTTTGATCATAATGCTAAACTTTAATGTAGGAGCCTATATATTCATGGAGAAAGCCTAAAAATGTATAACCTAATAACTGTAACCGATTTACTGTCGCGTAAGAACAAAATGAATGGAGAATGGTTTGTGTGTTTTGGTGGGTCATTTGGTCTAGAACCTGAATTGATTGCATATGATACGCAAGGTACAACAGTGGACAAAAAACTGAATACCAACAGGTGATGTGTCAATCAATGCATGTAAGGTAGACTTGGGGATCTGTACTGTTCAGCAGAGTGGTGATTATGTGTAATGGTCCTTAAAAGGACAGCGACCCTCACCCCCCATGTTTTGGTATCACTCACCCAACGTCTATCACCGCTTGAAGTGATTTTTAGCTTTTTAAAGATCGGTCATGTTGTTTTTGCGACCGTCTGATCCAATCTAGCTTCATACTAGCTAATCAACTAATCCATATTCATTCATCCATCCATCCATTTTCTACCGCTTATTCCCTTCATTATAATTGAAAAAACTGTTGAAAGCACAGGTCTTTCATAAATTGCATTACATCAGGATTATGAAAGTTTTTGTTTGTCAAAAGTGAAATCACTTTGGTCTTGTGATTCTGCATTTAACCTTGCCAGTCAAGTCTTTGTTTCCACGGGAACTTACCTCATGACAGCATCACTTCCTCTTTTGCCCCCACGCCAGTCATCACATTGATTGATCCCATGCAGCTACATAATGAACGCCCTTCACGTATTTGCTTCAACAGCGCAAAATCTAAGTCGCGGGGATGGGCTTGGGCAAGGCTTTTAAAAAAATGCCACAGGTGCAGTCAATCAAGGTCATTAGCTGCTTGTGGTCAGAGCAAAAGATTGACGTGCATGACAATGACAAACGCCAGAGGACTTTTGCTGCCAAGGCGAGATGTCAAGATTAGCCATGAATGGATGTATTGCAAAGATGAAAATGATCTTCTAGACCACAGCTGTAGTGGGAATATTGTTCAAAAGATGCATCATGTTTTTTTTTCTTGATAGAAGAAATCAAGCCTTAATAAACTGTCAATTCAGAAAGAATTTGGTTTTGTTCTCATGCATTTTTTTTTTTCAAGTAACCTTTATTGACCTCATGCAGAAACTTCTGCTTGCTGGGTTTGCAAAGGGCCGAATACTTTTATCCCATCCGACACCTGGAATCTTTATGACATTACTCGTGCGGAGTAAATTGGTCAATTACTACCATTAATCTTCATTCTTTAAAGAAGTGGGGTCTGTGACAAAAACACGAGGTACATATTTTCAGGTCCCCTCTGTCAGGCGTTCTTTAGTAGAGCTATCCATGGTGCTGAAGATCTGCTTGTGGAGTCAGTGTGTGTTTTAGTTACTGTATGTGTGATAATAGTCTTTACTAACGGCTGGTGTTAACGGAACAATGTAACCAAGGATCTCCTGGAAATTACTCACACCTAGTTTTTAAACACATTTCTGCTGCAAATAGTTTTTCGGTGAAAAACATATGGAGTCTTTTTATTTTATTCCAATTATGACAGCAACATGCATGGGATTCAGTGCGACTTTATTTGCCAAATAATCTAAAATGACACTGTCATCACATTCAACATACAAGGAAAACAACCAAACTGCTCATTTAACATCATTTTGTCATGTTCTATTCAAACCCCGGTGTTTGTTTGCCCATGTAAATGCTTTCGCCCATATAAATTAATTACCCACCTCTACATTTGTAATATTTGATAACATTTAATTGGTAGCACTGCTGCGCGTTTTAATAAATCTTCTGCACTTTTAGGTAAAAGGCCAGTAGGTGGCGTCGAATGACTCCATTATCTGCACTGTGTCCAATGCGCTTCATCACTGCAGTCTTCCCACTGTGAACACCTCCAAAGCTCCTTATCGAGCTCCTGTGTGTAGGCCTCGGCTTGAGAGCATCACAGTGTAGGTAAGGTGTAGCTGCTGGCCTTCTTTTGCATAGGAGATCATTCATTATGAACTGCCCCAGCTCCTGCACTTTTAAAAAAATATTTTAGAGCCTATAGGGATTATTGCTGCATAGATTACTAAAGTTAGAGGGAATTAAGCATCAGTGCAGACACGCCATTAGACAAAAGGCTTTCGTATGAGCTTTTTAGCATCCTTAAATCCCTTTAAAAAACAGATTAACATGACAAAAATCCAATTAACATCCTCCTTGTACATAGGTTTGATGTAAACGCAATTGAAACCCAGCATGACCTCATTTGGAAAAAGAGACGCATTGCAACTCCCTAGCCAAAGACTCATAAGGGCATACATACACACACACATACATACATACATACACACACATACATACATACATACCAGGCCCTGTTCCACTGCAAGTGTTTAAAGTGGGCTCCAACCTTCTTGACAGGACACATCATATATGCATGCATGTAAGAACCCCCCAGAATGAAGCCATGTAGAGTCCTCTCTTGGCATTCACCGCGTGCCTTAATTGTTTGGACATTAAATCAAGGTCCGCTGTGAACACGCAGAGTGACAACCCCCTTTAAAAAAAAAAAAATCACCGTCGACTTGGAGGCGATCTGCACCACGCAGCATCTTCTCGCCAAAAAGAAGGTTGCAGACTTTTGAAGTGTGGCACGCACGCGCGCACACGTTCCAAAGCGGATTTGGATCCCAATCACACGCGCGCTCACACCAACGTGTGTCGCTACATGCGCATCTAAAGCCGATTCACACCTTTAACGCACTACTTTGCATTCAAAGCGAACATAAACAGGGGGCGGGAAGCGCACCCCCACTTGACGTTAAAGGGCATCACACCATGTTAGGGTAACTGTGCACCTCAAAGCCCACGGGGAGTGGGGGGGGGCAAACACACACGCGCGCGCAAACTCCTGCATCCTTCGCGATACAACGGAGGTCAATGTATAGAAAGACGAGACACACACACAAAAGCAGAGATGTCAGCCCGCCAACATGTCCGTCCCAGGATGGTCTGCTAGGTTCCATTCAGTTGGCTTTAACGCTCCCGAGTCCACCGTCAAGACGCCTCCTCGACGTCACCACTCTGCAGGAATCGAATTTTCGTTATCAGTTGGAGGGGGGGGAAAAAAAAAGCTTCTCTCCATCAAAATGCGACCGGTTCCTTCTGGAATGGCGTCGTGTATTAATCTGACCCATTTCGGGCGCCTCTCTCTCTCTCTCTCTCTCCTTCTATTGCTCTCTCGCTCCCTCCCTCCCTCTCTCTCCTGGCTCTGCGATCAGTGTCTCCTGGATTAGAGCGCCCCGCTCTTCCGGTCCTATACAAACCACAGTCTCATGCTGATTGGGTTTCAGTGCAGAGGATTACATGGGCACAAAATGACGTCATGGACCCGGGCCCAACATCTCTCCCCCCGACCCCCCACCCCCCCATTAAAACCAAATCCTCATCAGCCCTAAATGTCCTTGAAAACGGCTTGACATTCTGCAGAGATTCACTTCAGCATGCAAACATACCTGCAGCAGGACAGTACTACATACTACATCCCGTACTACATCCAGTACTAGATTCAGTACTACATACTACATCCAGTACTACATTCAGTACTACATACTACATCCAGTACTACATTCAGTACTACATACTACATCCAGTACTACACACTACATCCAGTCCTACATTCAGTACTACATACTACATCCAGTACTACATACTACATCCAGTACTACATCCAGTACTACATACTGCATCCAGTACTACATCCAGTACTACATCCAGCAGTACATACTACATCCATTACTATATACCACATCCAGTACTACATCTAGTACTACATCCAAAACTACTTGCTACATCCAGTACTACATCCAGTACTACATTCAGTACTACATCCAATACTACATACTACATCTACTACTTTGTACCACACCCAGTACTACATCTAGTACTACATCCAGTACTACATTCAGTACTACATCCAGTACTACATACTACATCTACTACTTTATACCACATCCAGTACTACATCTAGTACTACATCCAGTATGACATACAACATCCAGTACTATATACCACATCCAGTACTACATCTAGTACTACATCCAGTACTAAATACTACATCCAGTACTATATCCAGCCTACTCAGTGGCCTAGTGGTTCGAGTGTCTGCCCTGAGATCGGTAGGTCGTGAGTTCATACCAAAGACTATAAAAATGGGACCCATTACCTCCCTGCTTGGCACTCAGCATCAAGAGTTGGAATTGGGGGTTAAATCACCATAAATGATTCCCAGGCGCAATACCGCTGCTGCCCACTGCTCCCCTCACCTCCCAGGGGGTGATCAAGGGTGATGGGTCAAATGCAGAGAATAATTTCGCCACATCTAGTTTGTGTGTGAAAATCATTGGTACTTTAACTTTAACTTTAATATACCACATCCAGTACTACATCTAGTACTACATCCAGTACTACATACTGCATCCATACTACATACAGTACTACATACTCCATCCACTTTTATATACATCCAGTACTACATATTACATCCAGTACTACATACTACAATTAGTACTCCATCCATCCATTTCTACCGCTTATTCCCTTTTGGGTTGCGGGGGACGCTGGTACCTATCTCAGCTACAATCGGGCGGAAGACGGGGTAAACCCTGGACAAGTTGCCACCTCATCGCAGGGCCAATACAGACAGACAGACAACATTCACACTAACATTCACACACTAGGGCTAAATTAGTGTTGCCAATCAACCTATCCCCAGGTGCATGTCTTTGGAGGTGGGAGGAAGCCGGAGTACCTGGAGGGAAGCCACGCAGTCACGGGGAGGACATGCAAACTCCACACAGAAAGATCCCGAGCCCGCGATTGAACCTCAGACTACTCAGGACCTTCGTATTGTGAGGCAGACCCACTAACCCCTGTTCCACCGTGAAGCACAATCAGTACTACATACTACATATAGTACTACATACTACATCCCTACATACTACATCCAGCAGCACATACTACATCCAGTACTACATACTACATACAGTACTTCATACTACATACAGTATTATATACATCCATTACTACATATCACATCCAGTACAACATACTCAACCAGTACTACATACTACATATAGTACTACTTTCTACATCAAGTACTATATGATACATCCAGTAGTATATACTACATCCAGTACTTCATACTACGTCCAGTACTACATACTATATCCCGTTCTATACTACATCCAGTACTACATACTACATCCCATACTATACTACATCCAGTACTGTATACTACATCCAGCAGTACATACTTCATCCAATACTAAATACTATATCCAGTACTATATACTAATTTCCCTACTATACTACATCCAGTACTGTATACTACATTCAGCAGCACATACTACACCCAGTACTACATACTACATCCAGTACTGTATACTACATCCCGTACTATACTACATCCAGTAATTTATACTACATCCAGCAGCACATACTACATCCAGTACTACATACTAAATCTAGTACTTTATACTACATCCAGCAGTACATACTACATCTAATTCTATATACTATATCTAGTACTACATACTACATCCTGTACTATACTACATCAAGTACTCTATACTACAAGCCCCGTTTCCATATGAGTTGGTAAATTGTGTTAGATGTAAATATAAACGGAATACAATGATTTGCAAATCCTTTTCAACCCATATTCAGTTGAATGCACTACAAAGACAAGATATTTGATGTTCAAACTCATAAACTGTTTTTTTTTTGCAAACAATAATTAACTTAGAATTTCATGGCTGCAACACGTGCCGAAGTTGTTGGGAAAGGGCATTTTCACCACTGTGTTACATCACCTTTTCTTTTAGCAACACTCAATAAAAGTTTGGGAACTGAGGAAACTAATTGTTGAAGCTTTGAAAATGGAATTCTTTCCCATTTTTCTTTTATGTAGAGCTTCAGTCGTTCAACAGTCCGGGGTCTCCACTGTCGTATTTTACGCTTCATAATGTGCCACACATTTTCCATGGGAGACAGGTCTGGACTGCAGGCGGGCCAAAGTACCCGCACTCTCTTTTTTACAAAGCCACGCTGTTGCTTGCACTTGTCTTGCTGAAATTAGCAGGGGCGTCCATGATAACGTTGCTTGGATGACAACATATGTTGCTCCAAAACCTGTATGGACCTTTCAGCATTAATGGTGCCTTCACAGATGTGTAACTTACCCATGCCTTGGGCACTAATACACCCCCATACCATCACAGATGCTGGCTTTTGAACTTTGCGCCTATAACAATCCAAATGGTTATTTTCCTCTTTGTTCTGGAGGACACCACATCCTCTGTTACCAAATATGATTTGAAATGTGGACTCGTCAGATCACAGACCACCTTTCCACTTAGCATCAGTCCATTTTAAAAGAGCTCGGGCCCAGCCAAGCCAGCGGTGTTCCTTGGTGTTGTTGATGAATGGCTTGGGCTTTGCATAGTAGAGTTTTAACTTGCACTTACAGATGTAGCGACCAACTATCGTTACTGAAGTGTTCCTGAGCCCATGTGGTGATATCCTTTACACACTGATTTCAATTTTTGATGCAGTAATGCCTGAGGGATCAAAAGTCCGTAATAATATCTCTTACGTGCAGTGATTTCTCCAGATTGTCTGAACTTTTTGATGATTTTACGGACCGTAGATGGTAAAATCCCTAAATTCCTTGCAATAACTCGTTGAGAAATGTTGTTCTAAAACCGTTCGACAATTTACTTACAAATTGGTGACCCTCGCCCCATCCTTGTTTGTGAAGTAATTAGCATTTCATGGAAGCTTCTTTTATACCCAGTCCTGGCGCCCAACTGTTCTTCGATTAGCCTGCACACCTGTGGGATGTTCCATATAAGTGTTTGATGAGCATTCCTCAACGTTATCAGTATTTATTACCACCTTTCCCAACTTCTTTGTCACGTGTTGCTGGCATCAATCTCTAAAGTTAATGATTATTTGCACCAAAAAAAATGTTTATCAGTTTGAAGATCAAATATGTTGTCTTTGTAGCATATTCAACTGAATATGGGTTGAAAATGATTTGCAAATCATTGTATTCCGTTTATATTTACATCCAACACAATTTTCCAACTCATATGGAAACGGAGTTTGTACATTCAGCAGTACATACTACATCCAGTACTACATACTACATCCCGTACTGTACTACATCCAGTGCTGTATACTACATCCAGCAGTACATACTACATCCAGTACTACATACTTCATCCAGTAGTATATGATACATCCAGTACTACATAATATACATCCAGTACTACATACTACATCCAGTACTGTATACTACATCCAGCAGTACATACTACATCCAGTACTATATACTATATCCAGTACTACAAGTTAAATCCAGTACTACATATTATATCCTGTACTACATACTAAATCCAGTACTATATACTACATTCAGCAGTACATACTACATCCAGTATGTTCACATCTTCATTTATTATATGCAGTACTTTATATTGTAGCCACATCTTCATCCTATTGCCCGAACTTGCAAGAAAGTGCACCTGCCACACTAAAAGTCTAATGATAAAAGCAGAAAAAGTGAGACACGTCGTGAAGCATAAAAAAAAAACAAAAAAATAGTTCGCTGACGTCATCAACACATTCGCCTTTATGAATACATTTGGCTTGGGGTGACGTCACTTTAAGACGTTGTATATATAATGTATGTATGCATGTTTAATTAAAAAAAAGCATCACTTTTTCTAAATATATCCCTTAATGGAGTTTAGAATAATAATGTGCTGCTTTTTATCACAATGTCGTCACCTATAAATTGTCTTAGAAGTAGAATGACACCATTTTTAATTTTTTTTACACCTTTCACCTTAAAGCCTTTTTTTAGAATGCAAAGTAATGGAAAATCAAACAGGGCCATAAATCTGGCTTTTTCTCATGCATGCACATATTTCAGTCCATACCTGAATATATTAATTTGTGCTCCGAAATAAAAAAAAACATTTTTTCCCCTCCCTGCTGTACAGTGTGTGTTCACCTCCCACTGGTGCGTGGACAAAGAGGTGCAGAGTACTGTTTGCTCTCCATCATGGAGTCTATACAGTCGCAAATGCATCTTGTATTTAACATATGCATTGTGTTTAAAGGCAGCTCCTATTGTCTCCCTAGTCTACATCCCTAAACCCTAGTCTACATGCCTAAACCCCAGTCTACATGCCTAAACCCTAGTCTACATGTCTAAACCATATATGTGTAAACTCTAGTCTACATGTCTAAACTCTAGTCTACATGCCTAAACCCTAGTTTACATGTCTAAACCCTAGTAGACATGTCCAAACCGTAGTCTACATGTCTAAAGCCTAGTCTACATGCCTAAACCCTAGTCTACATATCTAAACCATAGTCTACATAAACCCAAGTCTACATGTCTAAACCATAGTCTACATGTTTAAACCATAGTCTACATGTCTAAACCCTGGTCTACATAAACCCTAGTCTACATGTCTAAACCATAGTCTACATAAACCCTAGTCTACATGTCTAAACCCAAGTCTACATAAACCCTAGTCTACATGTCTAAACACTAGTCTACATGTCTAAACCATAGTTTAGATAAACCCTTGTCTACATGTCTAAACCATAGTCTACATAAACCCTAGTCTACATAAACCCTAGTCTCCATGTCTAAACCCTAGTCCAAATGTCTAAACCCTAGTTTACATAAACCCTAGTCTACATGTCTAAACCCTAGTCTACATAAACCCGTCTACATGTCTTAACCCTAGTCTACATAAACCATAGTCTACATGTCTAAACCCTAGTCTACATAAACCCTCGTTTACATGTCTAAACCATATCCTACATGTCTAAACCCTAGCCTAAATAGCTAAACCTTAGTCTACATAAACCCTAGTCTACATGTCTAAACCCTGGTTTACATAAACCCTAGTCTACATGTCTAAACCCTGGTCTACATAAACCCTAGTCTCCATAAACCATAGTCTACATGTCTAAACCCTGGTCTACATAAACCCTAGTCTACATAAACCATAGTCTACATGTCTAAACCCTGGTCTACATGAACCCTAGTCTACATAAACCATAGTCTACATGTCTAAACCCTGGTCTACATAAACCCTAGTCTATACAAACCATAATCTACATGTCTAAACCCTAGTCTACATAAACCCTCGTTTTCATGTCTAAACCATATCCTACATGTCTAAACCCTAGTCTAAATGTCTAAACCTTAAGTCTACATAATCTCTAGTTTACATGTCTAAACTCTGGT
>NC_084616.1:51309413-51401913 GCF_033978795.1 Nerophis ophidion
ATGCACAAGCTAGAGCCTATCCCAGCTGATGTTTAACAAGAGGCGGGACAGACCCTGGACCAGTGTTTTGAAAATTACTTTTAAAAGTAATTAATTATAGTTACTCATTTCATTACCAAAAATATAATGTTAAATAAATGTAATTAATTACTAGGGAAAGTAATTCATATATTACTTTAAAAAACAACTATCTGGCATTTGCAGTTGAAAGACGTTTCTTATAGAGCACACTGTGCATGTGTCTTTGCTTATAAAAGGTGGGCCCTGGTGCCGAGTGATGTGTGAAATCATTGAGGGTTTCAATGGAGCTTACCATGATTAACGTGGACCCGACTTAAACAAGTTGAAAAACTTATTTGGGTGTTACCTTTTAGTGGTCAATTGTATGGAATATGTTCTGTACTGTGCAATCTACTAATACACATTTCAATCAATCAATCAATCAATCAATCAATCAATCAATCAAAAGCTGTGCTTGCAGCAGCAGTGTGTCCGCTCTGATGCCAGATTTAAAAAAATATTTTCATTGGGTTGTGTTACCTCTGGTTATTAAACAGATTAAATGTGCTTCGATGGCTGTCAAATCTTCCTGTCAACAAACGGTGTATTGTATGGATGGCAAGTTTGTCGCTTCAATCATCCCTCCATCCATCCATTTCCTACCGTTTATTCCCTTTTGGGATCGCGGGGGGCGCTGGCGCCTATCTCAGCTACAATCGGGCGGAAGGCATTTTACACCATGGACAAGTCCCCAATTTATCGCAGGGCCAGATAGACAGACAACATTCACACTCACATTCACACACTAGGTACCATTTAGTGTTGCCAATCAACCTATCCCCAGGTGCATGTCTTTGGAGGTCATCATTGATTTATTATTCATCGTGGACATGTGCATATGTTGTGGTCTGCTGTGTTGCATTATGATGGTGCCTCTTCCTATTTAACATCAAGTTCATTTTAGTGCAATGCTGCTTGTTGCTTTCATTCGTAAATAGATATTTCCTTCATTGAACATGCTGCACTTATGATACTGTCTTGTTGACATAAATAAAACAACATTAAAAGTAACATACCCCGTTACATCAATTTATCGCTAACAATGTAGTATCGGACCTAAAAGTAATTACATTATTCGTTAGATAATACGTTTATTAAAAGTTTTTTAATAAAGATGTTGTTACAAACACTGCCCCGGACTAATCGGCAGTCAGTCACAGCCACTTTTAGACAAACAATCATTCACACTCCTATTTACACCCGTGGATTCTTTGGATCAGAGGTTCTTATCTCCAGAACTAGCTGTCTGTGCATGAGGCTGACTCTGCATTAGAGATGTATTCTGTACACCTGTATTTTTTGGTATCGATTCCTAATTGGCTCTGTCTAGGAAGGACGTTAAGGTTCTGGACTAATGAGACAGCGATCAGTATTTTTTGTATTTATTTTTTTAATCCATTTATCCATCGTAATAATGACACATTGTCACATTCAGTTTAAGTGCCGCTGCTAAGTACAGGAAAGAACACGTGTAGATAATTATCATTTTGGAATTATCACAAATAAGGAAGCAACACCACACAAAAGTTTGTAATAATATTTCCTCCAAGTCCTTTAAAGTCTCACACGCTAATAAGAGTTAGTGTCAGTTTGAAGTAATACGTCTTTACTCACGACCGCCGCTATTGCATTTCATAAACCGTCCGCTAAGCCATCTTGTAATTCACAGGCCAATATTATCCATCTATCCATCCATTTTCTACCTCTTATTCCCTTTTTTTGGGGGGGGGGGGGGGGGGGGGGGGGGTTAGGGTGCAGGGGGCGCTGGTTTCTATCTCAGCTACAATCGGGCGGAAGGCGGCGTACACCCTGGACAAGTCGCCACCTCGTTGCAGGGAAGGCCAATAATAATCCACTCAAATTGGTGAAAAATTCAAATAATCATTGAGTCTTTTTTATTCATACAATACACCGGACTTAGACATATAAACATTGTCAACATTCCTGTCCATCACAAATACTTATGCAACATAAACACAAATAACAATTTGTGGACTTTAATTTGACATTTAGAATGAATTAAAAAAATCAATTTGTCTTAATGTCTATCATAATGACTTTGAATGATGGGCCACAATAGGCCGAAATTCCAAAAAAATGTAGTACCCCTTCAAGAAACACTAGCATAAATCAAGAATATGAATTGTGGTTGTCATGGAAAATGGAATTACTCAATTATCGGGAAATAATTATGGAAACACGCTGTACATTTTTTTTTCTAAAGTTAACATCTGCATCAGATTAAATATGTTCCTCTCCAAGGTTTCTCATAGTCAGCATTGTCACTGGCGTCCCACTGGGTGTGAATTCTCCCTGTCCACTGGGTGTGAGTTTGCCTTGCCCTTGTGTGGGTTCTTCCGAGGATGTCGTAGTCGTAATGGTTTGTACAGTCCTTTGAGACATTTGTGATTTAGGGCTATATAAATAAACATCGATTGATTGATTGATTAGGCTGCAACCAAAAAGGATCGTTCACACTTAGGAGAGCTGTCGCACCAGCTGGATTGACGTGAATCATAGCTCCAAAACAAGAGATGTCAATTAAAACAAAAAAGGAGAGGATTATCAAACTCCTTCAAGAAGGTAAATAATCACGCAATGTTGCAAAATACAGTATGTTGATTGGTCAGTTAGCAATGTGTTTAAACTCTGTACCAAGTACAAACAACATGGGGAGGTTGTAAAAGGGTCTACCTATGCATGCAAGGAAAACATCAAAGCGTCATGACAGAACACTTAAAGCAATATTTCTTAAAAACAACATGCACAGCAGAACAAATGAAAAAAACAAATATGTTAAAACTGTAATCACGTCTGTGGCCGAACTGTAAGAAATCCCAGAAAGGAAATTGGATTTAAATACAGAAAAAACAAACATTGACACAAACAGAAAAAAACAAAGTTCCAATGGGCTAAAGAAAAGCAAATTGTGAACTATGAATGACTGGATGGAAGTCATATTCTCTGATGAATCGCAAATCTGCATTGGGCAAAGTGATGATGCTGGAACTTTTGTTTGGTGCCGTTTTAATGAGATTTATGAAAACGACTGTGTGAAACATGCAAAGTTCTACAGTTATTGCTGACACGGGGCTGCATATCAGGTAATGTCACTGGGGAGATGGATGTAATTACATCTTCAATAAGTGTTCAAGTTGATATTGAAATTTTAAACAATTTTCTTTTTCTATCAGTTGACATAATTTTACAAGATGAACATGCATCCGGCCGTCGAGCAAAAACTGTAAAGAGAAAATGTTCCTTGAAGAAAAATATATTAGGTCAATGTCATCAAATAGTCTTTTTGGATACGATGTAACAACCTTGGCACACACATCTTTGGGCAGATTCGCCCATTCCTCTTTGCTGCACCTCTCAAGTTCCATTAGGTTGGATGGGAAGCCTCGGTTTTCATTCAGAATTTCTCGGTACATTGCTGCATTCATCTTTCCCTCCAGCCTCACTAGTGTACCAGTTCCTGCCGCTGAAAAACATCCCCACAGCATGATGCTGCCACCACCATGCTTCACTGTACAGATGGTATTGGCCTAGTGCTGAGCGGTGCCTGGTTCCCTCCGAACATGATGCCTGGCATTCACGCCAAAGGCTTCAATCTTTGTCTCATCAGACCAGATAATTTTATATCTCATGGTCTGGGAGTCTTTCAGGCGCATTTTGGCAAACTTTTTTACCGAGAATAATTTCCGTCTGGCCACTACTCAATACAGGCCTGATGTTTGCATTGCTGAAGAGATGTTTATCCTTCTGGAAGGTTCTCCTCTCCATAGAAGAATACTGTAGCTCTGACAGAGTGACCATCGGGTGCTTGGTCATCTCCTTGACTATGCTAAGATGAGTACAGCAATGTACAGAGACATCCTGGATGAAAACCAACGCTTCCCATCTAATCTGTTGGAGCTTGAGAGGTGCTGCAAAGATGAATGAGCAAAACTGCCCAAAGATAGGTGTGCCAAGCTTGTGGCACTGTGTTCAAAAAGATATGAGGCTCTAATTGCTGCCAAAGGTGCATCAACAAAGTATTAAGCAAAGGCTGTGTGAATGCTTGCGTACATATGATTTTTGTATTTTTTTTATTTGTTATAATCCTCTCTGAGCTGCAACCTAATCGTGGTAGAGGAGTTTGCGTGTCCCAATGATCCTAGGAGCTATGTTGTCCGGGGGTATAAAGCCCCCTGGTAGGGTCTCCCAAGGCAAACAGATTCTAGGTGAGGGATCAGACAAAGAGCAGCTCGAAGACCTTTATGAAGGAGAAAAATCATGGACCCAGATTTCCCTCGCCCGGACGCGGGTCACCGGGGCCCCCCTCTGGAGCCAGGCCCGGAGGTGGGGCACGATGGCGAGCGCCTGGTGGCCTGTTCCCATGGGGCCGGGCCGGGCACAGCCCGAAGAGGCAACGTGGGTCACCCCTCCAATGGGCTCACCACCCATAGCAGGGGCCATAGAGGTCGGGTGCAATGTGAGCTGGGCGTCAGCCGAAGGCAGGGCACTTGGCGGTCCGATCCTCGGCTACAGAAGCTAGCTCTTGGGACGTGGAACGTCACGTCACTGGGGGGAAAGAGCCTGAGCTAGTGCGCGAAGTCGTGAAATTCCGGCTGAATATAGTCGGACTCACTTCGACGCACAGCAAGGGCTCTGGAACCACTTCTCTCGAGAAGGATTGGACCCTCTTCCACTCTGGCGTTGCCGGCAGTGAGAGGCGACGGGCTGGGGTGGCAATTCTTGTTTCCCCCCGGCTCAAAGCCTGTACGTTGGAGTTCAACCCGGTGGACGAAAGGGTAGCCTCCCTCCGACTTCGGGTGGGAGGACGGGTCCTGACTGTTGTTTGTGCTTATGCACCAAACAGCAGTTCAGAGTACCCACCCTTTTTGGGAACACTCGAGGGAGTACTGGAAAGTGCTCCCCCGGGTGATTCCCTTGTCCTACTGGGAGACTTCAACGCTCACGTTGGCAACGACAGTGAAACCTGGAGAGGCGTGATTGGGAAGAATGGCCGCCCGGATCTGAACCCGAGTGGTGTTTTGTTATTGGACTTTTGTGCTCGTCACAGTTTGTCCATAACAAACACCATATTCAAACATAAGGGTGTCCATATGTGCACTTGGCACCAGGACACCCTAGGCCGCAGTTCCATGATGGACTTTGTAGTTGTGTCATCGGATTTGCGGCCTCATGTTTTGGACACTCGGGTGAAGAGAGGGGCGGAGCTTTCTACCGATCACCACCTGGTGGTGAGTTGGCTGCGATGGTGGGGGAGGATGCTGGACAGACCTGGGAGGCCCAAACGCATTGTGAGGGTCTGCTGGGAACGTCTAGCAGAGTCTCCTGTCAGACAAAGTTTCAATTCCCACCTCCGGAAGAACTTTGAACATGTCACGAGGGAGGTGCTGGACATTGAGTCCGAGTGGACAATGTTCCGCACCTCTATTGTCGAGGCGGCAGATCGGAGCTGAGGCCGCAAGGTAGTTGGTGCCTGTCGGGGCGGCAATCCTAAAACCCCTTGGTGGACACCAGCGGTGAGGGATGCCGTCAAACTGAAGAAGGAGTCCTATTGGGTCCTTTTGGCTCATAGGACTCCGGAGGCAGTGGACAGGTACCGACCGGCCAAGCGGTGTGCAGCTTCAGCGGTCGCGGAGGAAAAAACTCGGACATGGGAGGAGTTCGGAGAAGCCATGGAAAACGACTTCCGGACGGCTTCGAAGCGATTCTGGACCACCGTCCGCCGCCTCAGGAAGGGGAAGCAGTGCACTATCAACACCGTGTATGGTGCGGATGGTGTTCTGCTGACCTCAACTGCGGATGTTGTGGATAGGTGGAAGGAATACTTCGAAGACCTCCTCAATCCCAGCAACACGTCTTCCTATGAGGAAGCAGTGCCTGGGGAATCTGTGGTGGACTCTCCTATTTCTGGGGCTGAGGTCGCTGAGGTAGTTAAAAAGCTCCTCGGTGGCAAGGCCCCAGGGGTGGACGAGATCCGCCCGGAGTTCCTTAAGGCTCTGGATGCTGTGGGTCTGTCTTGGTTGACAAGACTTTGCAACATCGCGTGGACATCGGGGGCGGTACCTCTGGATTGGCAGACCGGGGTGGTGGTTCCTCTCTTTAAGAAGGGGGACCGGAGGGTGTGTTCCAACTATCGTGGGATCACACTCCTCAGCCTTCCCGGTAAGGTTCATTCAGGTGTACTGGAGAGGAGGCTACGTCGGATAGTCGAACCTCGGATTCAGGAGGAACAGTGTGGTTTTCGTCCTGGTCGTGGAACTGTGGACCAGCTCTATACTCTCGGCAGGGTTCTTGAGGGTGCATGGGAGTTTGCCCAACCAGTCTACATGTGCTTTGTGGACTTGGAGAAGGCATTCGACCGTGTCCCTCGGGAAGTCCTGTGGGGAGTGCTCAGAGAGTATGGGGTATCGGACTGTCTTATTGTGGCGGTCCGTTCCCTGTACGATCAGTGCCAGAGCTTGGTCCGCATTGCCGGCAGTAAGTCGAACACATTTCCTGTGAGGGTTGGACTCCGCCAAGGCTGTCCTTTGTCACCGATTCTGTTCATAACTTTTGTGGACAGAATTTCTAGGCACAGTCAAGGCGTTGAGGGGTTCTGGTTTGGTAACCGCAGGATTAGGTGTCTGCTTTTTGCAGATGATGTGGTCCTGATGGCTTCATCTGACCGGGATCTTCAGCTCTCGCTGGATCGGTTCGCAGCCGAGTGTGAAGCGACCGGAATGAGAATCAGCACCTCCAAGTCCGAGTCCATGGTTCTCACCCGGAAAAGAGTGGAATGCCATTTCCGGGTTGGGGAGGAGACCCTGCCCCAAGTGGAGGACTTCAAGTACCTAGGAGTCTTGTTCACGAGTGAGGGAAGAGTGGATCGTGAGATCGACAGGCGGATCGGTGCGGCGTCTTCAGTAATGCGGACATTGTACCGATCCGTTGTGGTGAAGAAGGAGCTGAGCCGGAAGGCAAAGCTCTCAATTTACCGGTCGATCTACGTTCCCATCCTCACCTATGGTCATGAGCTTTGGGTCATGACCGAAAGGATAAGATCACGGGTACAAGCGGCCGAGATGAGTTTCCTCCGCCGTGTGGCGGGGCTCTCCCTTAGAGATAGGGTGAGAAGCTCTGCTATCCGGGAGGAACTCAAAGTAAAGCCGCTGCTCCTTCACATCGAGAGGAGCCAGATGAGGTGGTTCGGGCATCTGGTCAGGATGCCACCCGAACGCCTCCCTAGGGAGGTGTTTAGGGCACGTCCAACCGGTAGGAGGCCACGGGGAAGACCCAGGACACGTTGGGAAGACTATGTCTCCCGGCTGGCCTGGGAACACCTCGGGATCCCCCGGGAAGAGCTAGACGAAGTGGCTGGGGAGAGGGAAGTCTGGGTTTCCCTGCTTAGGCTGTTGCCCCCACGATCCGACCTTGGATAAGCGGAAGATGATGGATGGATGGATGGATGGATAAATTTGCATTTTGTTGTGATCTCAAAAAAATAATCCAAATGCAGATCAGTAAAAAAATCTATGTTTAATTACTAAAGCCACTGGAGAAAATAAATATGTAGTAATGAAAAATCAGCTCAAGGAAAACCAGGTGAAAAATATGTCCACCACCTGAGGAAATACAAAAAACAGGAATCAAAAAGGGTTCAGGGCAAAGGTCAGAGTAAGTGAGCTCAGGCTGTATTGTACCGCAGGCAACGGACGAACTGGCACTGGCTGGGTGGAGATCCAGGGTTTAAGTCAGGTGGTTGATTAAACTCAGGTGGGCTTGGATGACTGGCAGCACACCTGCAACTGATGACGGGGGAGGGGACTTACAGACACAAGAGGGGAAAAAATGGATGGAGTACCGCCCTCATTTTACGATTAAATAAAATGTTTTGCATTGTCATTATGAGCTATAGTGAGTAGGATTTTGAGGACAAAAGGAAGACATTCCATTTTGGAACAAGGCTGTAACATAACAAAATGCAGAAAAAGTGAAGCACTGTGACTACTTTCCATGTGGACTGGTAAAGCTTGAGGTGGTGCAACAAGGTACCAGTGGTGTGTTGGAGTCTTTGTTTGTTATACCATCCATCCATCCATTTTCTACCGCTTATTCCCTTTAGGGGTCGCAGGGGGCGCTGGCGCCTATCTCAGCTACAATCGGGCGGAAGGCGGGGTACACCCTGGACAAGTCGCCACTTCATCGCAGGGCCAACACAGATAGACAGACAACATTCACACTCACATTCACATACTAGGGCCGATTTAGTGTTGCCAATCAACCTATCCCCAGGTGCATGTCTTTGGAAGTGGGAGGAAGTCGGAGTACCCGGAGGGAACCCACGCATTCACGGGGAGGACATGCAAACTCCACACAGAAAGATCCCGAGCCTGGGATTGAACCCAAGACTGCAGGACCTTTGTATTGTGAGGCAGGTGCACTAACCCCTCTCCCACTGTTTTTTTTCCTCAGAATTAAGTGATTCCATAATTTCCACTCTGCTTGATCTAAAAAGGAAAGTGTTATTGACTACAACAATTTATTTTCTTGATTTATTTTAGTGTTTCTTAAAGCCAGAGAGTTGCAATTTGAAATGACTAAAGTTTTGGGTCATGTCTGTTTTCTGATTGTTTTTAATTCATTTACTAAATCGAACAACTGAATAAAAATCAGTAAGTTTACAGAGTAATGCTCTAAAAATTGACATATACTTTAAGTAAAGGAACATTAATATAAATATACACCTGCAGGGCTATTCGGTGTTTATAGCAAATACAATGGGGATACTTTGCCATGTTTGTTTATGTCATAGATAGAGTAGTCTAATACACAGCGTTAGCTTAAAACCAGGTGCAAGCTGTGTTGCTCCCATGATCAGTTATTTATAGTAGCAGAACTAAGAATAGCTACAGTGTGTGCGAGGGGTGCACTGCTGTCAAAGTTCGAGAAGAGAAGCACACCTACTCTACTGAAGGTAAACATTGCAAATGTTCAAAAGTCTATTGATGGACAAAGGACGTTTATGTTCTCTTATTTATGAAATAGGAATGGATATCACTTTTTTTTAATAATAAATATAACCTGCATTATCTGCATGTGGGGGAGAAGGTGCTGACTCCCGTGCAGGAGATCAGCTTGTATGTTGGCCAGAAGTTGAAGTTTTAACTCACATCAAAATGAAAAAAAAAAACACTGATCTGTGAATTTCACTTGTTTGTGACTATTAACTTTTTTGATTAAATTGTATTTTACATAGACATGTATTCCTACAACAGGATCCGGATTGTTGCAACAATCCCCGGTTTGGTGTAGCTGTTTTCTCCCCATTTCTCTGCTGATCTTCTTGCCGTAAGTAACCATTCTACTGGATGTCTATACTATGTATTTTCCCCAACAACCAATTTAACATTGACTCTTCGTGAATGAACAGATGACCTCAGAAGAAAAAGCCAATCATTTTGAATCATCTGATGATGACTTGGATGAAGATGAAGCAACCCAATATATAATCGAGCAAAATTTATTAGAATATCGAAAGCTGAAAGGATTGAATCCAAGGTTATTGTTGCTAAATTGTCACTGTATGTACTCCTTTTTTATCATTTCAATTGACTCACTAATCACTTTGTTGTTGTAGTGAACTGAAAGTAAGTCAAGACCCTGATGAGATTTTCAAAGCAATCAAGAAGGGTAAGATAATATTCCTTATTCACATGTTGCTGATTTAGCACAACCGCTGATGTTTTATTAAGCTCAACTAGTTACAAATATACTGGGAAAAATACCCAATCTGGCAAAATACAATTGTTGTTGTCCTCCAAGGACAGTTTTTTTTTTTTTTAAACAAACTAAAGTTGCTGCAAAAAAATAACTATAATTAGAAAGAGCATTCATTATTGATTACATGTTTTGACTGGTGAGAACAAAATAACCAAAATGAGAAAATCATAAAGTGGAAAAAATATTCTGACACAATTTCTGTGAATTTGTTCAAGATCGCTCAGCTCTGTAGTGTGTAAGGGGGTCCCAAACTGGCGGCCCATATTTTGTGGCTCTCTACTTAAATGTATTAATGGTGAGTGGCAATCTTGATCCTACTAGACACCAACTACAATAACGGTGCAAAGACAAAAACTACGGCACAATCACACATTGGGTAACGCACTTAAGGAAGCTTACAGTAAGTGTCCCTGACTATCTCCCTGATAACTCAACAGTAGAGATGGGATTGATGGCTTTTTGAACGGAGCCGTGTCTCAAGGGAGCCGTTCATTTCGGAGAGCTGTTCAAAAGACTGGTTTGTTATTATAGTTCTTTTTTGTGTAACTCTTTTTTATTTTGTTGTATAACGGAAACAATCACTGGTAGCAGTAATAATATAAGAAAATGTGGAACAGAATAATTCAAATTTACACAAATATATTACTTACCTGGTGGTAATTATTCTGAAATATTACATACTATATATTATACATTATATATACTATATATTATACATTACACATACTAGAATGTTTTTTGTTTAGTTTCCATTGTAAACATTCCTTAAGGTGGTCCCATATGCTTTGACTGTGAAATTGTTATTTAAAATTTCCCTCACCTTAAAAACTTTGTAGCACAAATGCATTTTAACAATCCAGAAAAAATACACAAGAAATGAGTAAGAGTAAAATGTATACAACAAGTATAAATAAAAGCTCTGAATGTTAGTTGCACCATTTCACTGTGCGCTGAGCAAGTTTTTGCGCTCTTTCAATCACTACATGACGGCCACATTCAAGATATAGGACAGGGACGGACACAAGTACTCACATTAGCCTTTTCGGCTAGAGCAGCATTAATCTTATATTTATGCTAAAATCGGCACTAAGGCAGTTCCAATAATAATAATAATAACAATGGATTAGATTTATATCGCGCTTTTCTATTGTTGGATACTCAAAGCACTCACAGCGAAGTGGGAATCTGTAGCCACAGCTACCCTGGGGTAGACTGACGGAAGCGTGGCTGCCAGTTTGCGCCTACGGCCCCTCCGACCACCACCAATCATTCATTCATCATTCATTCACCAGTGTGAGTGGCACCCGGGGCAAGGGTGAAGTGTCCTGCCCAAGGACACAACGGCAGCGATTTGGATGTCAATAGGTGGGAAGCGAACCTGCAACCCTCAGGTTTCTGACACGGCCGCTCTACCCACTACGCCAATACTCCCAAATATGGCAATAAACAACCAATTTGGCAAGCTGTGCCATGGCAACTTGTAACAAGAAGTAATGACTTAAGGCTTGCCATAGCTCAGGGTCACAATAACTTCTGATGGAAGTCATTGACAAATTAACACACATGATTAAAATGTCATTCTCAATCAAATACTTTATGCGGTCCCGCCATACTCTGACCCTATCTCCAACAATATTTGATGTCCCAGAAGGGCATGGTGGGGTTCTCTGCTTTTGGAAGCCATCAAAAGCAAAAATTCACAGATTTATATTGTCATTATTGATATTCCTAACCTCCTCATATACAAGGTTTGTAATGGTACAAGCTTAATTGTCTTGATAGTCTCTGGGCATTCACTCGATCGCTACTGGACTGTTCAGTTTGTCTTCAAAGACATTTTTCCTCATTCTAACAGGCAGAATCAATTTATGCTAATAGACTTTAATTGCTCAGATTTAGTCTCGATGCTATTTACTCTCTAAAAAGAAGATAGTGTACTCAGGCAAAGATGGTTTGGGCCTATTATGGTGAAAAACTGTTACGATGCAAAAGAGGGATCACTCTGTCAATGTCAACCACAGTTTTTAAAATTGCATTCCCTCTCATTACCACTGAAGTATTGTGCAGCAAAACTAATCGCTGTAAAATTACACCTTCCAGATAGAAAAATGATCACTATTAAAATGCTCCCTATCAGCCAGGTCGAGCTTGTTAGAGTGTAAATATACAACTCAAACAATTTGCATAGAGTGCAAGAGTTTGTTTATTTAAGTAATTATTTTAATAGGGTGAAACTAATATATGGATTCAAGCCTTCTTTAGATGCATCCATCCATCCATTTTCTACCGCTTGTCCCTTTTGGGGATACAGGCCTGGTGCCTATCTCAGCTGAAATCCGGTAGAAGGCGGGGTACCCCCTGGACAAGTCGCCACGTCACCGCAGGGCCAACACAGATAGACAGACAACATTCACACTCACATTCACACATTAGGGCCAATTTAGTGTTGCCAATCAACCTATCCCCAGGTGCATGTCTTTGGAGGTGGGAGGAAGCTGGAGTACCTGGAGGGAACCCACTTAGTCACGGGGAGAACATGCAAACTCCACACAGAAAGATCCCGAACCCGGGAATGAACTCAGGATCTCCGTATTCTGAGGCACATGCACAAATATCTGTTCTACCATGTTGCCCCATTATTAACATTAAATCTTTAGATATAATGTTGATTTTTACACCTCACATTGTATGAAAACTTCAAAGTAAAAATATCAAAAAGATGTTTAGGTTTTCAAAAACTGTAAGCAATAATCATCAAAATTATAACAAATAAACATATCTCACTTTACATGTAATGGGGTTAGTGCGTATGCCTCACAATACACAGGTCTTGGGTTCAATCCTGTGGTTGGAATCTTTCTGCGTGGAGTTTGCTTGTTATCCCCGTGACTGCGTCGGTTCCCTCCGGGTACTCCGGCTTCCTCCCACTTCCAAAGACATGCACCTGGGGATAGGTTGATTGATAACACTTAAATTGGCCCTAGTGTGTGAATGTGAGTGTGAATGTTGTCTGTCTATCTGTGTTGGCCCTGCGATGAGGTGGCGACTTGTCCAGGGTGTACCCCGCCTTCCGCCCGATTGTAGCTGAGATAGGCGCCAGAACCCCCCGCGACCCCGAAAGGGTCAAGCGATAGACAATTGTTGGATGAATGGAGTTCACTGTCACTTGTTAGTTGTACATGTGAAGTTGAATTGTTGACATGAAAGGACCTTTGCATGATATTCAACTTTTTTGAGTTTCACCCTTAGTTGGGGCTTTGGCATCAGCATTTTGACTATATATATACTATACTTTAGGGACGGCGTGGCGCAGTGGGGAGAGTGGCCGTGCGCAACCCGAGGGTCCCTGGTTCAAATCCCACCTAGTACCAACCTCGTCACGTCCGTTGTGTCCTGAGCAAGACACTTCACCCTTGCTCCTGGTGGGTGCTGGTTGGCGCCTTGCATGGCAGCTCCCTCCATCAGTGTGTGAATGTGTGTGTGAATGGGTAAATGTGGAAGTACTGTCAAAGCGCTTTGAGTACCTTGAAGGTAGAAAAGCGCTATACAAGTACAACCCATTTATCATTTATATCTGACCAATCTAAGTGTATCTGATGAAGCCTGCTCAAATGAGAGGTAAACATATTCTATGACAAAACTGAACATTCCAGTTGTCATTAAAGGCCTACTGAAACCCACTACTACCCACCACGCAGTCTGATAGTTTATACATCAATGATGAAATATTAACATTGCTACACATGCCAATACGGCCTTTTTAGTTTACTAAATTACAATTTTAAATTTCCCGCGAGTTTCTTGTTGAAAACGTCGCGGAATGATGACGCGTATGCGTGACGTCACGGACTTTCAGGAAATATCAGCACTGCACCACTCGCGGCTAAACGTTGTCTGCTTTAACCGCATAATCACACAGCATTTTGTACATCTGTGTTGCTGAATCTTTTTCAATTTGTTCATTTAATAATGGAGACTATGAAAACCAATGCTGTTGGTGGAAAGCGGTGTATTGCAGCTGTCTTTCGCACCGAGACACAGCTGGTGTTTGTTTCTTGTGAAGCGGAGCAGTCACGCGAACATGTTTTCTTTATGTCAACCAGCATGTTTTTGGATGGGGAAATTGTGATATATATCATACCGGAGAAATCATTGTATTATTCATCGTCCTGCAGCAGCTGTTTAAAAGGCAGCTGTAAGCTTGGCTCCTTGGCTTCCCTCTGAGACACTTCGTGTTCACCGCAGCCATCCGACCTCGAGGTATGTCTTTACAATATTTAAAATCTCACTAAAACACTATTAAAACAATAAGCAGATAAGGGATCTTCCAGAATTATCCTAGTAAATGTGTCTAATTACATCTGAAACGCTCACACTGCCGCCGCCCGGAGCCGTCGCTTTTAAAAATTTTTGTTTTATAGTCCTTCACTATCAATATCCTAATTCAGGAATCTTTCATCCTCGCTCAAATTAATAGGGAAATTGTCACTTTCTCGGTCCGAATTGCTCTTACTGTTGGTGGCTCCCATTAAAAACAATGTGAATATGTGTGGAGCCCTGCAACTCGTGACGTCACGCGCACATACTTCCGGTAAAGGCAGGGCCTTTTTATTAGCGACCAAAAGTTGCGAACTCTATCATGGATGTTCTCTACTAAATCCTTTCAGCAAAAATATGGCAATATCGCGAAATGATCAAGTACGACACATAGAATGGACCTGCTATTCCCATTTAAATAAGAAAATCTCATTTCAGTAGGCCTTTAATTGAATGGCCTAAGAATTCAATGACTTGGATGAATAAGAACTTATTTGTCTCATAGATTTTTGTAAAAAGTGTGCCAAAATCTGCGAGCAAAAAAAAAAAGTACTAAACTGGTATAAACTTGAATTTTCCTTTAAATTTTTATATCAATATAGAATTCCAACATTTTGGAGATACAGTATGCATGTATAAATGTTTTATCTTTATGCAGGTGATGAGGATGCAATTCAGCAACTAACAGCCCACCCAGAGATTCTATCTCGAGTTAATGAACATGGATGGATTCCTCTGCATGAAGCTGCAGTGCAGGAGAGTAAACACATACTTGATATAATCTTTTCAGGTGGTTAGGTTTTCTATTTAAGGATGACTTTTTAACCCCAGAGTAACATGATTCTGATGTCAAATGTGTTTCAGCATCTCCTTCAGGGACAGCCCAGTGCCGCACACTTAAGGGAGAGACACCATTGTTTTTAGCTGTAGTTTACGGCCGCAGACAGAATGCCACATTTTTGTTACAGAATGGATGTAATCCTAATCTCCAGGACGATGAGCAGGATTCTCCTTTAGTGGCAGGTATTCCACGCAACACACATTTTCTGCATTTGTCTGGCATTTACCGTTTCTCTCACTCCTCATTTCTCAGCTATTCTTAATGACCAATATGACCTGGCAACACTACTGCTTCGCTACAATGCTCAAGTGGATCAGATAGGGCCTCTTAACAGGACGGCACTACACGAGGCTGCCTTTCTAGGCCTGGAGAATTTTGTCTATCTGCTTCTTGAGTCTGGTGCCAACCCAAATGCATGTGACACTAAAAGGAAAACTCCACTGGCTCTGGCTGCACAAAATGGACATCTTAGTGTGATTGAGTTATTGTTGCAGAAAGGTATACAACATGAAGTCAAGCACCACAATTTCCTGGCTATCGAGTGCACCTAAGTATAAGACACACCTACCTAATTTGGGCAGCACGGTGAAAGAGGGGTTAGTGCGTCTGCTTCACAATACGAAGGTCACGGGTTCAATTCCAAAGATTGCACCTGAGGATAAATTGATTGGCAACACTAAAATTGGCCCTAGTGTGTGAATGTTGTCTGTCTATCTGTGTTGGTCCTGTGATGAGGTGGCGACTTGTCCAGGGTGTACACCGCCTTCCGCCGATTGTACCTGAGATAAGCTCCAGTGCCCCCCATGACCCCGAAGGGAATAAGCGGTAGAAAATGGATGAATGGACCTACCGAATTTTTGAACCGATTTTATTTTGCGGATATATTGGCGGCACAAGTCTACAAGCCACAAGCGTACACATTAAAACTTTAGATCTCTCAAATTTAACAAAATATAGTGCCTGTAACACAGCATTCGGAGTGGTCACTGACCGTGGTGTTTGTCCTTCTCCTCCTGCCTGCTAAAACTGCTAAAGTCGTCTTTTTTTTATGCTGCTTTGGTGGTGGACTTGTGCTCCGTTCTACGGCTGTTCCCATTTTCAGTGGCTGGGTTGATTAACATCCATTTTAGGATTGTGTTGTGTGCATTCTGTCGCGTATGAGATGGTCATACTTGCCAACCTTGAGACCTCCGAATTTGGGAGATAGGGGTGTGAGGTGGGCGGGGTTTGGTGGTAGCGGGGTGTATATTGTAGTTTCCTGGAAGAGTTAGTGCTGCAAGGGGTCCTAGGTGGTTGTTCTGTTGTATTTATGTTGTGTTACAGTGCGGATGTTCTCCTGAAATGTGTTTGTCATTCTTGTTTGGTGTGGGTTCACAGTGTGGAGCATATTTGTAACAGTGTTAAAGTTGTGTGACCTGTATGGCTGTTGATCAAGTATGCGTTGCATTTACTCATGTGAGTGTAAAGGACGTATATATTATGAGACTGAACCGGCACGCTGTTTGTATGGAGGGAAAGTGGACGTGACGACAGGTTGTAGAGGACGCTAAAGGCAATGCCTTTAAGGCATGCCCCCAATATTGTTGTATGGGCGGAAATCGGGAGAAATTCGGGAGAATGGTTACCCCGGGAGATTTACAGGAGGGGCACTGAAATTCCGGAGTCTCCCGGGAAAATCGGGAGGGTTGGCAATTATGGAGATGGTGAGATTGAGCCCATAAAATGCTAAATGGCTGATTGAATAAATGCGTGACTGAGTTTGATTTAATGTGAATCATTTAATTTGTGTTATAGAATAGAACACCTCATTGTTATCTAACATGGTGGCTACTCTGTTAGGTGCAGTAATAATATAAGAAAAACAATAAATTACATGTTAAAAATAAATACATAAATAGAAAATACAAACAGCAGTGCAAGAGGGAAAAACAGAGTAAGCTGTCAGGTGTATAAAGTACTGAGATCTTTCACACCATCATATTCCTTCAGTATGTATGCGCAGCGCAGGCTATATAAATAGCCCACTCGTCCCTAGACAGACCAAACACTACTGTTTGCATCATCTTCTTTGACTTTTCTGTGGCCTTCAACACCATCAAGCCTCGGTTAGGCTGCGAGGGGAGACGTTGAAGAGCATGGATGTGGAAGTTCCTATAATCACCTGGATTACCAACTTCCTGAAAGGCAGACCCCAGTATATGGGGCGGCATAGGTGTGTCTGACCATGTGATCAGTAACATCGGGGCCCCTAAAGGAACAGTACTTTCTCCCTTGTTGTTTATTATCTACACTGGGGATTTGAAGCTGTGTCACATGCAAAAATATTCAAATGACATGTACAAAGTGGGGTGTGTCTAGAGAGGACATGAGGAGGAGTATAGAACACTGGTGGATGACTTTGTAAAGAAATGGTCATCAACTTCAGCTGTAACAAGGGCACGCCAATCTCTATCAATCTCTATCACTGGCAGAGATGTGGAGCAGGTAACATCTCGTTAATACCTCGGTGTCAATTTGGACTGCGAGCTTGAGTGGTCTAGAATGGAATGGGCTTTATTGTCATTGCACATAAAACACTCAAAAATATTTTGAAAAGGGTCTCAGTTGACTGTATTTCATTTAATAGTCTTTCAATGTCTCCAACAAAATTCTCAACATTTTTTTACCAGTCACTAGTGGGCCAGCTCCACCTTTTTGCCGTGGTGTGTTGGGGAATGGGAGTGAAAGTGAAGGACAAAAACTAGCTGGCAAAGATCATCAAAAGGGCTGAGTCAGTCGTGGGCATCAAGTTGGCTAGACTAAAGGAGGTTATTAAAAACAGAACTTCAAGTAAGATCAAGACAATTATGGGAAATACCTCTCAGTCTGTTCTTAGTGCTGTACAGGCGGTGAGAAGTATTTCCCATAATTGTCTTGATCTTACTTGAAGTTCTGTTTTTAATAGAACTATACAGCACTATGAACAGACTTTTGCAAATCAAATGTCAGAAGGAGCGTTAAAGCAAACAAGTCTTTTCTGCCAGAAGCTGTCGGACTTAGTAATGCACATGATGGATCCAGAAACATCATGCACTAATTTATCTTATTCATTTATTTTATTTTTATATGTCTGTGTTAGTTTTATGTGTTAATGCTAAGGCTAACACATTTTCGAGCAAATTTGCTCTCTCTCTCTCTCTCTCTCTCTCTCTCCCCCAATACATATACCGTAGGTGCATTTTAGCCTGTCTTGTATGTGTGCCACTGTATGAATGTGATTCTGTGAATGGTCTCAGTACAACATACATCCAAACCAAATTGCAGTTTTATAAATACAGTGGGGCAAAAAAGTATTTAATCAGATTGTGCAAGTTCTCCCACTTAAAATGATGTCAGAGGTCTTTAATTTTCATCATAGGTACACTTCAACTGTGAAGGACAGAATGTGAAAAAAAAATATCCAGGAATTCACATTGTATGAATTTTAAAGAATGTATTTGTAAATTATGATGGAAAATAAGTATTTGGTCCACTTAAGCTTTCACTGTTGGAAGGAGGTTTTGGCTCAAAATCTCACGATACATGGCCCCATTCACTCTTTCCTTAACATGGCTCAAACATTCTGTCCCTCAGCAGAAAAACAGCCCCGAAGCATGATGTTTCCACCCCCATGATTAACAGTAGGTATGGTGTTCTTGGGATGCAACCTAGTATTCTTCTTCCTCCAAACACGACGAGTTGAGTTTATACCAAAAAGTTCTATTTTGGTTTCATCTGACCACATGACATTCTCCCATGTGCTCTCTGGCAAACTTCAAACGGGCTTGTACATGCACTGGCTTAAGCGGTGGGACACGTCTGGCACTGCAGGATTTGATTCCCTGTCGGCGTAGTGTTTTACTGATGATAACCTTTGTTACTTTGGTCCAAGCTCTCTGCAGGTCATTCACCAGGTCCCCCCATGTGGTTCTGGGATTTTTGCTCACCGTTCTCACGATCATTTTGACCCCACGGGATGAGATCTTGCATGGAGCCCCAGATCGAGGGAGATTATCAGTGGTCTTGTACGTCTTCCATTTTCTGATAATTGCTCCCACAGTTGATTTTTTTTCACACCAAGGTGCTTGCCTATTTTAGATTCACTCTTCCCAGTCTGGTGCAGGTCTACAATTATTTTCCTGGTGTCCTTCGACAACTCTTTGGTCTTGGCCATAGTGGAGTTTGGAGTCTGACTGTTTGAGGCTGTGGACAGGTGTCTTTTATACAGATAACTAGTTCAAACAGGTGCCATTAATACAGGTAATGAGTGGAGGACAGAAGAGCTTCTTAAAGAAGAAGTTACAGGTCTGTGAGAGCCAGAGATCTTCCTTGTTTGAAGTGACCAAATACTTATTTTCCACCATAATTTACAAATAAATTCTTTAAAATTCCTACAATATGAATTCCTGGAGTTTTTTTCACAATCTGTCCCTCACAGTTGAAGTGTACCTATGATGAAAATTACAGACCTCTGTCATCATTTTAAGTGGGAGAACTTGCACAATCGGTGGCTGACTAAATACTTTTTTCCCCACTGTATCTGTTTATGCGGCAGGTGAAGTTTGTGAAATATATATAAATTAGCAACAATATTGTAAAAAGCGTAGAGTTCAATGCATGGGAAAAAAGTAATGGCTTATAGTCACTCTGTATATTACGGTAATAGGACCTGGAAATGATGCGATGAAGTGGAGACTTGTCCAGGGTGTACGCCGCCTTCTGCCCGAATACAGATTGGATAGGCTCCAGCACCCCCGCTACTCCGAGAGGGACGAGTGGTAGAAATTGGATGGATAGATGGACCTGGAAATTCTCAGATTTATTATGTATTCAATGCCTTTTCTTGGAAAACTTACTGATATTGTCTTGTTTGGTAGGTGCAAACGTGGAGTGTGAATCAGAGTACGGCACGGTCTTGTTTGACGCAGCAGCATCAGGAAACCCCGACATAATCTCCTTGTTGCTGGATCATGGAGCAGAAGTTAACGTGCCTTTGCACAGTGGCCACCTGCCTATTCACCGTGTGGCATATCATGGACACATACTGTAAGCAATCTTTACAATCTCCTCCAAAATTGTGCCTTTCTGGTTTATAGTATGAACCAGTGCTTTGTTGTGACATTAGGACTATTCTTTGATAGGGCACTGCAGCACCTTATCCCAGTGACCAAACCTTGCGCTATAAAGGAGAGTGGCATGAGTCCGCTTCACTCTGCAGCCGCTGGAGGGCACTCTCATTGTGTGGAATTGCTACTCAAAGCTGGCTTTGACCCAAACTTAATGCTGCATCCGAGAGTACGACGCAACTACGATGATGAACGCAAGTCTGCACTTTTCTTCACCGTGTCCAACGATGATCTTCAATCCACCCGTTTGCTATTGGAGGCCGGGGCAATGGTGAACCAGGACCCTATCAGTTGTTTGCAGGTGGCTCTTAGACACGGCCATTATGAGCTCATCAATACCTTGCTGAGATTTGGGGCAAATGTGAATTACTACTCCAGAGTCAACACCACCCATTTTCCTTCGGCACTGCAGTATGCAATAAACGATGAGGTCATGTTGAGAATGATTCTGAATTATGGCTACGATGTGAAGCGTTGCTTTGACTGTCCCTATGGTGACAGTTGCCACAACTTTGCTCCCTGGACAACACCGGTCATCAAAGATATGGTGGTGAGATGGGTCAAATATAAAGTCAGGAAACTACTACTTTTGAGATGTAAGCATGTAATGTGATTGTGTTTTTTTTTTTAGTTCTGTGAGGTGATAACTGTGTCATGGCTTAGGCACTTATCTGCTCAGGTGGTGCGGATCATGCTTGACTACACCGATCACGTCTCCCTTTGTGCCAAGCTCAGAGAGGCTTTACAGAATCAGACGCAATGGCTGGAGATTTGCAACATTCAAAGTTTGAACTTTATTGATTCCTCCCTTTATTTTTCCGCACATATGTATTGTTGACTTTTTGTGATTCCTATATGTATTGTGTTTCAGGAAATGCACGAAACCTAAAGCACCTGTGCCGGCTGCAGCTTCGGGAGCATCTTCATTGCCTAGGCTTGAGAGCTTCAATTTTTATCAACTTCCTCCCGCTACCAACTCCCCTGAAAGATTACCTACTTTACAAGGAGTTTGATGTGTACAACAGGGGCAGCGTAGCTATTTGATAACATACTATACACGGTATCAAATCATTTTGTATTTCAGTTACATTATACTATTGTATTAAAAAAAACATGGTCACATACTCAAAACCTTACATATCATTGTGGCCCCTCCATTAAAAAGGGATCCATCCACTCCTTTGCTTTGTTGACCGTGTTCTGGACAGATTTCAGAGGAATTATGACAACGTGGGCTTCACGGTGGCAGAGGGGTTAGTGTGTCTGCCTCACAATACGAAGTTCCTGCAGTCCTGGATTCAAATCCATGCTCGGGATCTTTCTGTGTGGAGTGTGCATGTTCTCCCCGTGACTGCGTGGGTTCCCTCCGGGTACTCCGGCTTCCTCCCACTTCCAAAGACATGCACCTGGGGATACACTCTTGCCCAAGTGTGTAGTTACGCGTTGCTCTGTGAATGGGCATTGATTGATCGGGCCAACTGCGTGCAAAGACATTATTCTTGGACATAATTTTTTTTATGAGTGGATTGTGTATTTATAACCAAAATAAGTTTGAACAAAACTACAAATCTACAATCGCTGTGTTTTTTTTTAAATTAATGTAAGAAATCAGTTACGTACCACATTGCGCAAGATTCATTGCACCAGTCCATGGTTTCTTGTTGTATCCGACTGGGTTGAGTTTGTGGGATCTGAGTCGAGGATGTCTTTGTGGCTTGTGCAGCCATTTGGGACACTTGTGATTAAGGCCTATATAAATAAACTTTGATTGATTGTTTAATTATACAGGTAGGCTTTTAGTAGTTAAGCCATTCATATTGTTTTTTCTGTAAAGTTCAGCTGGGGCATATCCCAGCTGACTTTGGGCATGAAGAGGTGTACACTGGACCGCATGGTCACAAATCAATAGCAAGGCATATCTGATCTGCAGAGTTCAGGCACAAAAACGATAAAGGCCAAATTCCAGTTTTGTAATAAGTGTGCATTTTCAAATTGAGACTATTATTTTGATTAATAGAAACAAATCAATTGCAACCCCGAATCAGCGGGATGGCTGTTTTATGAAAAGTTTCACAAAAAAACATTGATTTACTAAAAACAAGAAAAATGGAGGTGTCTGTTTTTGTGTCTGAACTTAAGGAGTCAAACTGATGTAAATGAAAATGCAACCAACAAATATATTTTTTGAGTTGCGGGTTGGTTTTTCAAACCTTTTTAGAGAAGAAAAAATAAACATATTTGCTTCATTTCATAAGAGTTCATTCAATCCTTTCTGTAAGTTTTCTTTGCTTTTTTTCCACCATGTGCCTATTATTCACCCTGGACCGCTTCCTTAGTTTTTTTGTTTTGTTTTCCTGTCCTGTGACTCTTAAATTGAATGAGCAATACATTATTGTTCATTGCACCTGCTCCTTGCCTCTGCTGATGCTTCAGGATCCAACACTCTCACCAGCCATCACAGTGTCTTTTAAAATGGTCCAAAGCTCTACAGCGGCTGTAGGAATCTAGAGGATTTGCCCACTTAGCTAGACAAGATAGGTAAAAAAAAAAAAAAGTCAGGTGTAAATAATGACACTAGTCTACATAATTAAAGATGGCAATTAATTTGATATGAATACTAGTATAGACATATCGTTAAAAAAAAAAGTCTCTATTCATTTTTATAATTCTCTATTGTCACTATACCTGTCAAATGGAAAGGAATCAAAATGCACAAAGCTCTGCCCTCACTACTGGAGTTTTGAGTAAATTTGGAGTTTTCCTGACCACTTATTGTGATCACAGCTACAGGAGAGCTTGCTGACATCTTCAACCTGAATCCTGTTTAGCTGAAACAAGCAAATTTAACCGTTGAGGCTAACTGGCCCCAACACTAGTTTAAAGCAGTTGCCTAGCAACCTGGACGTTATTAGACTGCGGGATTTTTGGACAGATTTAAAGATTTCTGATAACACCGGATTTTCTCAAATAAAGGCTGGCACCTCCAACTGGAGCTCTGCCCAGTCACGTGTCCAGACTTTTTTTCAGAGGTGGCACCCATAAAACGGTTGGTATACCCCAGGAGCCGCAGTAGCTACCAATTGTACAGTATATTAATACAGTACCATGTTTCTAATGAATTAAAAACAATACTATAATGCCTCTGAGACATAATGCTATTCTCTTTTTTTCTTCCTGATATTACACCAAAAACACAAAATAAATGTGAAGCCATAAACACTGCTTTAAAACATAGCTAGCTAACGGCTAATATCCATCTGCAGTCTATAATGTTTTAATTACCGAGTATAAGGTGTACTTAAAATATTTTTTTCTGAAAAATCTACAGTGCACCTTATAACCCGGTGCGCCTAAAGTACAGAATCATTCTGGTTGTGCGTACCAACCGCCAGGCTATTTTATTTGGTATATGGTGTAATGATAAGTGTTACCAGTAGATGGTCGTCACACATAAAATACAAGTAGACTGCAAGATGACGCCAGTAAACAACATCAAAACATAACATTTTCCTTTGAGAATATACATCGTTACACATCGCGCTCAAAAATGTGTCAAAATGTCTTAATACAACTTCGATAAGCTAAGGAGCCGCACTGCTTGATGGATTTTCGCCGCATTACGGCTACTATAGTAGACGTACTGTGATCCAACAGCATACTTGCCAACCTTGAGACCTCTGATTTCGGGGGGTGGGGGGTGTGGGGGGTTAAGCGGGGAGGAGTACATATACAGCTAGAATTTACTAAGTCAAGTATTTCATATATATATATATATATATATATATATATATATATATATATATATATATATATATATATATATGTAGGTGTGGGAAAAAATCACAAGACTACTTCATCTCTACAGATCTGTTTCATGAGGGGTTCCCTCAATCATCAGGAGATTTTAATGGAAGCATTCACATACAATGGTTTATATAGAGCACAGAGTGGGTGGGTACAAGCAGGCGTAGGGTGTGGTGATTGGCTCATGTGTTACCTAGGAGGTGTTTCCGCCTGTGGCGGCATGTTGAAATGATTTCACTGCGCTTGTTGAGGGATGATAGCTCTGGATGATATATAATAAACAGTTTCTCTTTTAAGCATAAGTTGCATCTTTTATTACCACTGTTGTAAGGTGTGCTGGATGCAAGAATTTGCCATGTTATTGAATATTCAACATTATTGTCTTTGAGGTTCCAAATGTGTTTGCTGAGTTCGGTAGAATTCTGCAAAGTCTGGTTTCTAAAGGAGGCGTTGTGATTATTCCATCTTGTTTTGAACGCTCCTTCGGTTAATCCTACGTACGTGTCGGATGTGTTAATGTCCTTGCGTATTACCTTTGCTTGGTAAACGACTGATGTCTGTAAGCACCTTCCGTTGAGAGGGCAATCAGGTTTCTTGCGACAGTTACATTCATTATTGGTTTCAGAGTCGTTTAGTCTGGGGGTAGGCAGTCCTTTTGCAATTGCTTTGTTGTGGTTTGAAATGATTTGTTGCATGTTATTCGTACATCTGTAGCTCAATTTAATGTTGTTCTTGTTGAATATTTTTCTTAGGGTGTTGCCTTTGGGGAAGTGTTTGTCGATCAGAGTGAGGAACTTGCGGCCGATGTTGGTTGAGACGTCTTTGCTGAATGGCGGATTGTACCAGATGATGTTGTTTCGTTTTCTGCTCTTTTTTGGTTGGTTTCCTGGGGTGGGTTCATAGGTGAGGGTGAAGTTGTATCCGCTTTCATCAAGTGCTTTCTGGTACGGGGGGGTTGTTTGGACTGGCAGTGTGCCGCGCCTCGCCAAGGAGCAGCGAGAACACCAAGAAGCGCATATGCCAAATCTTCAAAGAAAACGGCCTACGGATCACGATTGAAGCCAACAAGCAAACCGTCAACTTCCTCGACGTCACTTTCAACCTGAGAAATAACAGCTACCAACCATTCACGAAACCCAACACAACACTCCAATACGTGCACCACGACAGCAACCACCCACCCACCACCACGAAAAGAATACCTACCGGAATTAATAAAAGGCTATCGATGCTGTCATCCAGCAAAGCTGAATTCGACCAAACAACCCCCCCGTACCAGAAAGCACTTGATGAAAGCGGATACAACTTCACCCTCACCTATGAACCCACCCCAGGAAACCAACCAAAAAAGAGCAGAAAACGAAACAACATCATCTGGTACAATCCGCCATTCAGCAAAGACGTCTCAACCAACATCGGCCGCAAGTTCCTCACTCTGATCGACAAACACTTCCCCAAAGGCAACACCCTAAGAAAAATATTCAACAAGAACAACATTAAATTGAGCTACAGCTGTATGAATAACATGCAACAAATCATTTCAAACCACAACAAAGCAATTGCAAAAGGACTGCCTACCCCCAGACTAAACGACTCTGAAACCAATAATGAATGTAACTGTCGCAAGAAACCTGATTGCCCTCTCAACGGAAGGTGCTTACAGACATCAGTCGTTTACCAAGCAAAGGTAATACGCAAGGACATTAACACATCCGACACGTACGTAGGATTAACCGAAGGAGCGTTCAAAACAAGATGGAATAATCACAACGCCTCCTTTAGAAACCAGACTTTGCAGAATTCTACCGAACTCAGCAAACACATTTGGAACCTCAAAGACAATAATGTTGAATATTCAATAACATGGCAAATTCTTGCATCCAGCACACCTTACAACAGTGGTAATAAAAGATGCAACTTATGCTTAAAAGAGAAACTGTTTATTATATATCATCCAGAGCTATCATCCCTCAACAAGCGCAGTGAAATCATTTCAACATGCCGCCACAGGCGGAAACACCTCCTAGGTAACACATGAGCCAATCACCACACCCTACGCCTGCTTGTACCCACCCACTCTGTGCTCTATATAAACCATTGTATGTGAATCTTCCATTAAAATCTCCTGATGATTGAGGGAACCCCTCATGAAACAGATCTGTAGAGATGAAGTAGTCTTGTGATTTTTTCCCACAACTACATATTGCGCTCTACCACGGTATCGAGCACTATTCTCCGGATAATCCAATCAAGACATATATATATATATATATTTCATATATATTTCAGTCAAGTATTTCATATATATATATATATATATATATATATATATATATATATATATATATATATATATATATATATATATATATATATATATGAAATACTTGACTTTATATATACAGCATATGAAATACTTGACTTTATGGGCTTCACGGTGGCAGAGAGGTTAGTGCGTCTGCCTCACAATACGAAAGTCCTGCAGTCCTGGGTTCAATCCCAAGCTCGGGATCTTTCTGTGTGGAGTTTGCATGTTCTCCCCGTGAATATGTGGGTTCCCTCCGGGTACTCCGGCTTCCTCCCACTTCCAATGACATGCACTTGGGGATAGGTTGATTGGCAACACTAAATTGGCCCTAGTGTGTGAATGTGAGTGTGAATGTTGTCTGTCTATCTGTGTTGGCCCTGCGATGAGGTGGCGACTTGTCCAGGGTGTACCCCGCCTTCCGCCCGATTGTAGCTGAGATAGGCGCCAGCGCCCCTCGCGACCCCAAAAGGGAATAAGCGGTAGAAAATGGATGGATGAATACTTGACTTTATATATATATATATATATATATATACATATATGTGAAATAATTGACTTTCAGTGAATTCTAGCTATATATATATATATATATATATATATATATATATATATATATATATATAATACTTGTCACTATACCTGTCAAATAGAGAGGAATCACTTAGTGTTAATTTTTTTACACATACTGTATACACACACATTACACTCAATCTACTCATTGTTGAGTTGAGGGTTGAATTGTCCAACCTTGTTCTATTCTCTGTCACTATTTTTCTAACCATGCTGAACACCCTCTCTGATGATGCATTGCTGTGTAGCAAGGACAAAAGTGCTTTCATCAAATGCTCTAGAGTCTGGAATCTTCCATCTCTCCCTAGCATGACCCAAAACCGGTCAATCTTTGCTTCCTGAGGATGATCTTCACTGCCAAGCACTTGGTAGTCCACTACTTCTTCCCGGAGGCTATCCAGGTCCAATCGCAGCTGCGGCTTGGAACTTACAAGCGTATTTCCTTATCTTACTAGTCGTTGGCGTTACCACGGCTGTATCTTCCTCTTCTTCTGCTTCGTCTCCTTGTGTGCGCAGTTGTGCACTGCACTCTTAAAAGCCGTAGATGTTTTTGTCACATATGCATGTACAGTAGATGGCAGTATTGACCTATTTAAGAGTGTCACAACATTGATGTTTATGGCACACAAACTGCTTTACTGTAGACGAAAACTTGACTGCTGTTGATGTGTGTTGCTTATCGTCACATAGTTCCCCTGGACGTCCAACCTTCTGTCGTGAGCGCAACAGATGATGCTCGGGATAGTTCATCCACAGCGTTTTTCTTCTACTGCTCATAAATATCTGTCACAATCTTATCGCAAGAGTCGGTGCACGACGGGATGTCGTAACGTGGCTCAAGCACTTTCAGCAAGTGTTTAAAACCATCGTTTTGCACAAGCAAATATTGCCTCATGTCTGCACCTACAAAAACATTGATTAAATGTTGCGGGGCGTTCAAGGTCCTCCGTTACTCCGCTCGCCATGACCACGCGGTGCATGGACTGAACACGCAAACTTAAAACATTCTTTTTCGTAAATCAAATCTTGGATCACTTGTGTGCCGAAGCGAATATATTGATCCGAACGGATCACGGATCAATGTTGATCCGTTGCACCACTAATAATGGAGGACATAAGTAGTAAACAAATATGATGAACAACATCCACAGTACATTTAACGACAAGGTTGCAAAGAATCACTGAAAAAGATTACCTGCATTTAGGAGCTTCACCATTTATTGACATTCATAAAGAAACACTGAAGACTGCTGAAAAGAAAGATAAAGGTCAGGAATTTGAGAATGAAATTGAACCAGATATGACTACATGTTTTTTTTTTTTTTCAAAAAGAAATGTTGCACAGGAAATGAGTTCGTCCATCATTCTCTGCAGTCTAACACACAAACATTTGTGTTCCTCTCACATCAGGGATAATTATAGAAGATAAATGCAAGAGCAACATTAAGTCGGACAAACTGTCAATTATTAATTTCTAAAAGAAAACGTTCTAAACAAACCACAACATCACGAAGCATAACTTGGAAGAGTTCAACAAATCCTTTAAAGTTATCGTTCTCAAAAACATGACTGGCTAGTAAAAAAAGGATTTGATTTTGATGTGAAAGGATATGAACTGAATCAACAGAGCCAACATGAGTGAAGTAATAGTAGCAATGTATGTGGTGAAGGATCTGAACAATAAAAAGTTGAAAAATATGTAATCTGCTATTAGTAATATCTCAGAAAGTATAACCATTGAACACGAATAAAAGAAACAACTACTAGTAAGCTATATATATATGTATATAATGTGTGTGTGTGTGTGTGTGTGTATGTATATGTGTATATACACACACAATATCTCAGAAAGTAAAAACCCCGTTTCCATGAGTTGGGAAATTGTGTTAGATGTAAATATAAACATAATACAATGATTTGCAAATTATTTTCAACCCATATTCAGTTGAATATGCTACAAAGATGAGTTGAGTTTGTACCAAAATGGATACATGGATGATACAGCAGAGGATTGGGAGAATGTCATGTGGTCAGATGAAACCAAAACAGAACTTTTTGGTATAATCTCAATTTGTCGTGTTTGGAGGAAGAAGAATACTGAGTTGCATCCCAAGAACACCACACCTACTGTGAAGCATGGGGGTGGAAACATCATGCTTTGGGGCTGTTTCTCTGCTAAGGGGACAGGACGATTGATCCGTGTTAAAGAAAGAATGAATGGGGCCATGTATCGTGAGATTTTGAGCCAAAACCTCCTTCCATCAGTGAGAGATTTGAATGGTTGACCAAATACTTATTTTCCACCGTAATTTACAAATAAATTCTTTAATATACTTACAATGTGAATTCCTGGATTTTTTTTTCACATTTTCTCACAGTTGAAGTGTACCTATGATGAAATTTACAAACCTCTGTCATCATTTTAAGTGGGAGAACTTGCACAACTGGTGGCTGACTAAATACTTTTTTGCCCCACTGTATATATATATATATATATATATATATATATATATATATATATATATATATATATATATATACATATATATATATATATACATATATATGTATATATATATATATATATATATATATATATATATATACATATATATATATATATATATATGTAATATACAGTATACTGTATATACTATGTAGAATATATTCATAAGTACTGTTGACAAAAAACAGTGATCATTTCGCAGTTTTCACACACTGAGACGGAAAACACGACAAGAGATACATGGATGACAAAAAGACATTTCGAAGAATATGCAGAGAAAAGTATGCATGCTTTTAAGAATGATCCAAGAAATCTGAGAGATGTATCCGCAGCTTTGTATAAAGCACATGGTCCAAAGCGTTGGAAAAAAGTACCAACTTATAGACTGGAAATGACGGTACAAAACCTACAAAAACAATCTAACTAATTTTTTACAAGCATGTAGGAAAAAATATTACAGTCAATTATCAGACATGAACAAAAAAACATGAGAGCAACATAGGGCATCTTAAATAAATTGAGTACTTTATTTATTCATGTGTTTATGTTACAGATTGGGCACAGGAAATTAACCAACAAATGTGTTGGAAATTGTAATGAAACAGAAAATGGGTAAGATTAAAGAAGCTCTGCTTCTTCCGACTTCTTTTCAAACATGTTCTAATGCCAAAATTGGAAATATGTGATGAACCATACTGTAACTGTATGTATGTCTGAAATAAACCAACACCATAACCATAATCGTAACCATATGATACAATGGCTGCAATCACAAAATCACAAAATGCATAACTTTTAGAATCAGCTGTATGGTGATGGTATCAGTCATCAAGCTGACACAGTAGCGCTACACCACGTTTGATCCAGTGCTTAGGGCTCTTGATGGTGGGCAAAATTATAGGAACGACAAAATTTGTGGAATGTCCTGTCGTGGAAAGGGTTCCCCTCCTCTCGCTGGTCTTGTAAAGAGGAGAAAGATAGCGACCGTCAAATTCATCTGGGATGTCTTTAGCTGCATGGCAGGTAAAAGAAGGCAAAGTAAATATAATGACAGAAAATATTAGTGAAAAATAGCATTGCGTCAAAGAAAAACTGCACTGTTTGCAATTTTGCCTATCATCAACAATCCCTATGTGGGACAAAAAACATATTTCACTTTTCTAAATAGTGAAAAATTGCTATAGCTGAGAATGCACATCCTGGGGATACGATTTATTCCGTTCATAAAGCCTTCTAAAAACATTTAGTAGTAACAGGCACATTTATGATAACATATAATACTGCAGTATTCTGGTCCTTTTAAGCATTACTGTAATTTCTTTTCTATGCCCATTGATTTAACAAAGTGCATAGCAACAAACACTTGTTCCATCAAGAACTTAACAACAGCAAAGAGGGCACTTACTGTGTTTGCTACCAGGGGCGGTGTTAGAGGGTGGCAAGTAGGATTCAAGCCCCAGATGTTTTTGAGGGAAGAAAACACTCTCACCAGTGACGTGGAGTACCACAGTCCAACAGCTACATTTATGCCCAATCACAGGGCAAAATGCAAACTCCTTCTTAAATTAAAAGGTAAACACTTTTGTGCTTATCAATTTTGTCATATTTATCAGTAACCAATTGGTAAGTAGAGTAGCACGGTGGATGCTACCTCAGTAGAAGCATTTAAGTCCAATCTTAAAACTCAGTTGTATACTCTAGCCTTTAAATAGACCCCCCTTTTAGACGAGTTGATCTGCCGTTTCTTTTTTCTGCAATGCCCCGATCTCCTTCGTGGGGGGGGGCTTCGGTGGCCACGCTAGAAGCGCTGGCTGTCCAAAGTCAGGACCCGGGGTGGACCGCTCGTCTGTGCATCGGTTGGGGACCTCTCTGCGCTGCTGGCCTGTCTCCGCTCGGAATGGTGTCCTGCTGGTCCCACTATGGACTGGAATCTCACTATTATGTTAAATCCACTATGGACTGGACTCCCACAATATTATGCTAGATCCACTAGACGTCCATTGCACCGGTCGCCCAGGAGGGGTCCCCGCATCTGCGGTCCTCTCAAAGGTTTCTCATTGTCCCATTGGGTTGAGTTTTTCCTTGCCGTGATGTGGGTCCTGAGCAGAGGATGTCGTTGTGGCTTATGCAGCCCTTTGAGACACTTGTGATTTAGAGCTATATAAGTAAACATGGATTGATTAATTGATTGATTAATGCATGTGCCTCACAATACGAAGGTCTTGAGTTCAATCCCGGGCTCGGGATCTTTCTGTGTGGAGTTTGCATGTTCTACCCTTGACTGAGTAGGTTGCCTCCGGGTACTCCGGCTTCATCCCACCTCCAAAGACATGCACCTGGGGATAGGTTGATTGGCAACACTAAATTGTCCCGAGTGTGTGAATGTGAGTGTGAATGTTGTCTGTCTATCTGTGTTGGCCCTGCGATGAGGTGGCGACTTGTCCAGGTTGTACCCCACCTTCCGCCCGAATGTAGCTGAGATAGGCTCCAGCACCCCCCGCGAACCCAAAAGAGACAAGCGTTAGAAAATGGATGGATGGAATTGGTAAGTATTGTGGAAGAGGGGTTAGTGCGTCTGCCTCACAATACGAAGGTCTTGAGTTCAATCCCGGGCTCGGGATCTTTCTGTGCGGGGTTTGCATGTTCTACCCGTGACTGAGTAGGTTGCCTCCGGGTACTCCGGCTTCATCCCACCTCCAAAGACATGCACCTGGGGATAGGTTGATTGGCAACACTAAATTGTCCCGAGTGTGTGAATGTGAGTGTGAATGTTGTCTGTCTATCTGTGTTGGCCCTGCGATGAGGTGGCGACTTGTCCAGGTTGTACCCCACCTTCCGCCCGAATGTAGCTGAGATAGGCTCCAGCACCCCCCGCGAACCCAAAAGAGACAAGCGTTAGAAAATGGATGGATGGAATTGGTAAGTATTGTGGCAGAGGGGTTAGTGCGTCTGCCTCACAATACGAAGGTCCTGCAGTCCTGGGTTCAATCCCAGGCTCGGGATCTTTCTGTGTGGAGTTTGCATGTTCTCCCCGCGAATGCGTGGGTTCCCTCCGGGTACTCCGGCTTCCTCCCACTTCCAAGGACATGCACCTGGGGATAGGTTGATTGGCAACACTAAATTGGCCCTAGTGTGTGAATGTGAGTGTGAATGTTGTCTATCTGTGTTGGCCCCGCGATGAGCTGGCGACTTGTCCAGGGTGTACACCGCTCTCCGCCCGATTGTAGCTGAGATAGGCGCCAGCGCCCCCCGAGACCCCAAAAGGGAATAAGCGGTAGGAAATGGATGGATGGCTGGGATGCTCCATTGTTATCTAATTAACATATGCTTTTGTTTTTTGCCGTCATTTTGATTGTAGTAATTGTTTTAGAACAATGTAGCAATTTGTCGATAATTTTAGAAAATGTTGTCTAAAAACCCAACAGGCTACGGATAACAGTGTCTCTCTCTCAGCTGAGGTCTTTTGCCTCCGGCATCTTGCCTGCACCAAGTAAAAAAAAGTGGTACAATTTGTATCAAAAGAGATACTGAAAGCCAATCACATGGTTTTCATCCCTTTTCACTAAAAATCATAAATTAATAGGAATGTAACCGTACCAAACTCTCACGGTACGATACTATCACTGTATCAAGGCCACGGCACAATATTATCGTTGTTTATGTCGGGAGAAAAAAGACTTAAAAATAGTGGCAATTAAGTGGCAACAATATTGAGTATATTCACTTACTCGTGATTGAACAGACATAATGCTCAAATGTTCTTCTCTTATTTATTACTGCAAAAGTTTGTTTTTAAGCGCAAATAATTGTGGAGCAACATATACACTTTTGAGCAAATATTTAAAATAAAATACTCACAGTTGATATCTATAAAGTGACAATGTAAACATCCAGTATAACAAGTGTATAACAATAATTGTCAGTTCCCCGTGTCCTTGAAGGTGGAACTTTTTAAAATACTGTTACTCAGACATGTTACCAACAACTTAACTTTTAATAATGTATACCTCAAAAACTAATGTTTAGCTTCGCCGGCTTCAAATATTGTTTTTGGGTGACGGTTTAGGAAGTGACGACTTGTCCAGGGTGTACACTGCCTTATACTCGAGTGCAGCTGGACAGGCTCCAGCCGCCCCGCGACAACAAGAGAGACACGCGGTAGAAAAAAGAAGGGATGGATTGAAGATTTATCAAGTAGCTTTTTAGTTTACACGTATTTTCCGCTATACACTGTTAATTCTTTTGGTGTTTTACCTCCGTACGGTGCGCACTGTGACCAGATGGCTGTGTAGTTTTGAGACGAAAGAGCTGCACTTTGCTCCGCAGGAGGCAGAGTACCTTACCTCTGTCAAAGAGGTTATGTTTTCGCCAGGGTTTGTTTGTGTGTTTGTTAGCAACATACCGGTAACTCAATTCTGATGAAATTTTCAGGAAACGTCCACAAAAAAATTCCACACCGCCACCTTGCAAATGGAGTGTAGTGTGGTGCTTTAAAGGCGGAGTATATCAAACCCTATTACCTGCACTGTTAGCTGCATCTTACTAGCAGTTTTCCACTATTTTAAAACGCACAGAAAAGGGAAAGACAAGTGTTCTTGTCTCACACAAAGATTCTGGATGATGGGCAAAGAAAAAAAAAAAGCAGAGTTTTTCTTAAATGTTTTGGGAGTGTAATGAAAACTAAATATTATATGCTATGGCTGTCTAAAAAACAGTATAATGCAAGTGAATATTTTACATGCTTACTTACTTGGTTTTATCCAGATAATGGGCATCGACACAAATAGGATTTTGGGAAATTGCTCGGCTAAAGCTCCACTGATGATAAAAACATTACAAAATAATTATTTGAGGACTTACAGGTTGTCATCTTGGACTACAAGAAATAATGAGAAACTGGTGTGGACAACAGTACCTTTCTTTGTCCCATCGAGCTCCATCAAGGAACAATCCATTAATGTAGACTCCATCTTCAGGAGGCGTTTCTGAATCATTTATTGAAAGAACCTGTATGACAAAATGACAACATCACCCACGGAATGTTGTCATGTCAAGTAGAGGGAATTTATGAGCTATTATGTTGATAACTAAGTGACTACCAGTGTCAGAGATTAAAAGTATGTGTATTGACCTCAAAGTCAAAGCCCAGCTCGTCAATTGGAATGTTGTATTTCCTGGCATAGTTCTGTGTAGCCCCGGTTAAAAAGGCCTGGGTGAAGAAGAAGCCTGGCAGCCAGAACACACTGGGCTTACCAGAGTTATACCAATCCTATAAACACAGAGAATTAAAGTAAAACCCCAGACAGGATATCTCAGTATCATTTAATTGTGACTCACCTGCAAAAACTTGAGCCTTGTCAAGAAGTCGTTAACGTAGCTGCCCAGGGGCTTGAGGCTCGGGTACGAGCGTTTGGCCCATTTTTCTGGGACTTTGCCCACTATCAAACTATTTGCAATTCCCTCCAGCTCTGCATCCATCACCACTAAACCCTTGAGGGCCTTCAGCAAATTCTGAAGACTGACACGAATCGCACTACACAGTCTGGAAATGGAAAAAGCAAAACTCTTAAGTAGAATTGTTATTTGCAGTAGTTCTGTAAAAACGGTTTATGTTATACGTGTTGTAGCGCTCCATTTCTTGGACAAGCACAGTGTTCATGCTCTCCTTGTAAAGCACCGGGTACTTCAAGAGAGCTGCTTCAAGGTCAAAATTATTTGGAAGCTGGTAAAAAGAAAGAAACGCAACAACACAGTTCAGTTAAGGATAACAGAAGAAGTGTATTGTCTTTTCAGGCTGCTAAAACTCTTGTAAATTAAGCACATGAAAATATATATTCTTTCATACCTTAGTGAGAACATCATTAGCAATGTCATACAGTGCGTTGTCACTCCCAGAGCCACCTCCTCCTTTAGATCCCCCTCCTTGAGTGAGCAGCAGTGAATCAAACAGCAACTTGGTCTGCTGCAGATCCTTAGAAATGTCCACATTTTCATTCATCCCAAATATTTCTGGATGCTGGCTCATTGGAAGCTCCTGATACACAGCAAAGGCATTCAAGCTCGGTTGACAAGTTAATAAACGTGTGATTTAATATTTACCTTGATAAAACGTAAATATTCTCCATAGACTGATTTGGGAGGTGCAACATAGTCACCACTCGGTGAGAAAGAATAAGAGGGTTTCTCCACCACATCCTTGTTGTAGAAGTCAGCCAACATTGTGTTCAGTAGGCGCCGATCCCAGTTGTCTGTCACGCGGCCTCCATAGTTGCATTCTCCGGTCAGATAAGTGATGGCCTCAAAGGGCACCTCGTCATATTCGTTGATAAATAACTACACAGGGGCATACATTATGTGCTATGGTAGCATTCTTATCACTGGGCGTCAAATGATTACCTGTAGCTGTCTGATACTTATGTGAAGGTCAGTTTCATTGAAGCCGTAAGGAATATTCCAGCCTAGTGGACCAAACTTCCTCCTCTCCTGAACAAGCGCATGGAAGAAGCACAGCCCATACAAGAGCTTTTCCCAAATCTACAGGAGAATACAGAGTTAGCCCAAGTAAAGGTAAAGGGACATGGATGTAAAATGTGACAAAAAAAATTCTCAACAGTGCAACAAACTCACCAGTTCCTTATTAGGACAGTTGTTGAAAAACCCTTGGTCACAAACCGGATCCGACATGTATGACTGCAGTATGTTTAGTCGAAGTCCTGTTGGGGGTTCATTTGTCATTTTCACTCCATTTTGCAGTAGAGTCACTGGAAACTGGTAAAAGATTGAGAGAGAATGAGAGCAGTGTAATGGAAGGAGCACACCAGGGAGAGGTGCCGTGGTACATGTAATGTCAAGGTAGATGCATCAATACATTTACATTGAAGATAGCAACATTTTGTTCTTGAAGACCAACAATACATGGTGTCAGATGTGCTACAACCATGAAGAATTAAGTTTAACATCTGTGTGGACCAGTTTGACCACTTTGTTGAAATTTGCCGTATGAAAGTTCATCACGACAAGGCTAGAGCAGGAGGCTAATCCCCTGTCGTACAGTTAGCCGACGAGATAAACTAATCCGCCGTTAAACTCTGCGCTGCTGAAATGGAGCAACAAGTAACTTTTTCCCTGCCATCAACCTTTTATTTTGAACCCAGCTCGTAGCAGACATGGATCGGACGGTTTGAACGATTCAGGACAGTGTCAAACTAGGCAGATAAAGAGGAGGATTATCAGGTAATATCCTTTATCTATACATAATTGGAGACAATGCTGAAAATATCTTGGGGTCTCTACCGCTAACCCAGAAGCAGCTAAAAGACTATGCAACTGTTAGGGGGTTTTCGATAAACCCGTTGTTGGAGTGCACATGTCATATATGAGCAGGCAAAATTTAGAAACAGAAAAAAGCCAAGAAGTCGGGGAGAGCACAGAGAATTCTAATACAGATGTACATAATATGGCACAACACTGGAACTGGGGGGACTTGCTTGAAGAAATAATCCGTAATCGGCTTGTTGTGGGGTTACGTGATGCTGGTTTGTGAGATAGACTCCAATAAAATGTCAGATTGGATTTAGCCACAGCAATTGTTAAAGTAAGACAGAATGAAAAAGTAAAAAAGCAGCTAACAGTCTTGCGCTCAACTGGTTCCCCTGTCCAAATGGACGCAGTATTACATAATAAATACAAGAGAAATAACTACAAGGGGAAAACAAATCAACATCATGCCCAAGCCTCACACCAGTTTACCTCTACTCAAGTCAAACCCTGTGTAAAAAAAACACAAATCATTCATGGAGTAAATGCCCAGCAAAGATGCTACAAAAAAAAGGACATTTTGCTGTTGTTTTCATGTCAGCTTAGACTCAGCTGGTTGATTACATTGATGGCGTCATCTGCCACTCTGATGACATTCTCATGACAAAAAAATGACCATATTGAACACGACGGAAGGCAGCACAAGGTACAGAAAAAACTCAGAGAGGGGAGGCTCACTCTGAAAAACAAGTGCCAGTTTTCCTTGACAGAAGTCAAGTTCCTCATTGTCAACGCACAAAGCATCAATCCTGATAAAATTAAAGCAATCCAGGACACGCCAGAACCAAAGAACATGGCAGATATCCGGTACTTCAGGGAGAAGTGATTTTCCCCACTTCTCCCTGAAATGACAAAACCACTCCGCGATCTGGAGAAGAGCGACAACAGCTGGACATAGGAGGAGACATAAATTAGAGCTTTTGTGGATGTAAAGAAATAACTCAGTTCAGACACTGTGCTGGCTCAGTATAACCCAGCACGGAACCACCCCAACAAATGCCTCATCAAAGCAGGATAATTTGTATGGTGGCCAGGTATAACACCACATTAATAGCAAATGGTAGAATGGTGTGTGACAACAGACTTACCAAGCAGACCATGGCAAAGAGTAGGAAAGGACCTACTCCAATGGAGAGATGGAGATTATCTGGTTTTAGTGGACTATTTTTTACAGTATATAGAGGTATGCAACTTGACCAGTAGCACATCAGCCAAATAAGTGATTGACAGGTGCTAAGCTGTCTTTGCAAGGTTCGAATGCCCAGAGGGTATAATTCTTAATAACTACACACATTCTCCAGCCATGAGTTTGCTCTGTTTGCAACTGACTATGACTTCAAACATGTGACAAGAAGGCCTCGATATCCATGCAGCAACGGCTGAAAGGGCTGTTCAGACTATTAAATTACTTCTCGCCAAAGGAGGGGGACTTTCACAAGGCTTTGCTGGCGTACAGAGCGACGCCCCTTGCACAAGGGAGCTCCCCAGCAGAGCTCATGATGGGGATACATATCAGGACCCCAGTTACCATCTCATCTGGACAGCTACATCCACAGTGGCCAGATCATGATCACTTAGGGAGAAAGATGGAGTCCTGAAATTGTAACCGCTACCATCGCGCACAGACTTTGCCCACTCAGACTCTGGGGCAGAAGGTTTGGATTATGCATTCAAAGACGCACTGTACTGTAGTTCATGCTACGCTCTAATGTAGTAGCCACGCCTGGGGGACAATTACATTGCAACCGATCTCATCTGAGGTTGGTGCCGACACAAAAGGTCCCCAAATAGATGGGACATTTGAAGAAAAAAAACTGGAAAAAAAAGGGAGGGAAACATGGTAAAATAATGTAAAATAAATTAAATCAATGTTTGTTGTTATTTTTATGGTCTGAAACATTCATGTTCATAGGTAAAAAAATTGTTGTCATAAATAATATATGACATGTGAATGTGAATGTTGTCTGTCAATCTGTGTTGGCCCTGCGATGAGGTGGCGACTTGTCCAGGGTTTACCCCGCCTACCGCCCGATTGTAGCTGAGATAGGCACCAGCGCCCCCGTGACCCCAAAGGGAATAAGCGGTAGAAATGGATGGATGGATGTTCAATTTAAGTTAGCTAGAAGGGCGAGACGTAATAGCAGGAGTACGCCAGGGAGTGACGCTGTGATACATGTAATATTAAGGTAGACGTGTCAAAGTTACATTGATGATAATATATTGTTGTTCTTGAAGTAATAACAATACAAGGTTTTAGGCCAAAATAGAAGTTGTCCATGCTCAAAAACATCTTCTTGTTCTTTACCTTTGGCGAAGGGTAGCTTGTCAGCCAAAGTCGGAAGTCTTGGTGGCATGTCGCAGGACTAAAGTCCTCACAGATCTTTTCTAGGGTAGACATCCAGGAAACTGCCAGGTGACAATTCTGCAAACACACCCATGTCCCATCCTGCATAGCTGTGCATATCATCTTAAAAGCAATGGGACCTTGGCCCTGCCCCAGAGAAATAGACTGGAACTTGCTACCACCCATGTCCTTGTCACCTGCAAACTTCAGTAAGCCTGTGAAGGATTAGTGTCTCGTTAATTGTAGTGTCAGCATGGCATGAAGTTTCAGAACAAATTCACAGAACTTACTTGCCATGGGATCAGCACCAGGAGAAAGCACAAACACCAGTGGGATAGTAGAGTTGGAGTCCAGATAGCTCTTACTTAAGTCAAAGGGAGGGGGCTGAACAAAATTTTTCCCCAATTTAGCTATGACGTATTTGTGTACAGCTGGCACAATCTTATCTGGCCTGAGACAGCGGATGATGATCATCTTCTGCAGTTCATTAAGTTTATCACACCAAGGTGCAGGCACCGGTATGTTGCTCGGCTCTTTGCTGTCAAAAATTGGCTTGAAAAGTTCTGGACCCTCAATGAAAGCATTTCTGCGGAATGAATACATTTTAAGTAGAATAAGTTGTGCAGTAGGAACAAGCAAACAGAACATTTTAGTAAAATTTTTTACTTAATTCCTTTCAAGCCAGGAAGCTCGTTGGCTCGGCAAATCTCATCCCAGCTCTTGTCCTGCAACCAGCTTGGATCGGGATTAGCAATGGTATTCTGCAGACCCACGCCTCCCGTCATCAAAAAGATTAAATCAGTGTACTCAATCTCTTGTTTTTCCCTGATGGAAATGTCAGTTTTTATTTTATTTATATTAGAACAACAATCCAAAAGTAACCATTTACTATTCACCATAAGATACTCACAGAAGTAGATTGCAGCAAAGGATAAAGGAGAAGAGGAGTTTATCCTTTTCAAACAGTGATCGACATACGTTGCAAAATAAATTATAGGTGAAGTAATCAATCAAGTACATGAGTCTCTTTTCCAGGATCTTGGACTTTTTACTGAATGAAAACAGAAAACACTTTTTAATAGTTCAATAGCTTCTTAATATTGATTTAGCCTTAAAGATAAACATTCAAGATTTGTTTTTCTGTTGTTTTCATTACACTTATGTCCAAGGCAGCAGTTTAACATCTACCTCTATTTAGAGTAAACTTCAAGCACTTTACTCACCTGTCTTGGATAGAGTTTGTATACAGGTTGACAAACCAGGTAAGCGAGTACTGATACATTGGGTCTATGTTGGTCAGGTCAGCAATGGTGAAGAACAAGACAGAGGAGTGCTTGGCAATGGATCTGTAACACTCTCTTGACTCTGCTATCTTAATCTCAGTCTCTTCTGCAATCTGGAGTTACATTTCAGAACGTAGTGGGATAAGAATCCAAATCCTGTTTGTTGAGCACATGCTTTAGTTAGTACGTGCCTTTTGTTTCTTGGAAATCTCGTTGGACATGATCTTTGCAGAGTCTAGAATCTGAATAGCGCTCTCATCTTCCAGAATATTTCCCTCGGAGGATGAAAGTGTCTCAAGGATCTTGTCTTCAGTTTCCTTTAATTGCCTGTTATTTGCAGCTGACTGCAGAATTAGTGCATTTCTCTCTTCTTCAAGCTCGGGTCTGCAGAGCAGATGAAGCAGAAGAAAAGCTTGACTGCAGAACGCAAACAAATTATTGGGGGAAAAGTTACAGTACCTTTCTTTGGCAACCACAATCCCCAAGAGTTGATCTTCTAAACCTTCAGGGGTGATCATAAAATTGAGCAAAGAAACTTTGGTGGCCAGTTCAGGTAGATAATGAGGGTTCCTCAGTTTTGTGGTGATGTAAAAGCGGAAATCTTGGGAGTACTCAATCACGCTTTCCCCCAGTTTTATGCATTCCACACCACCTTGTTAGAAAACAAGCAAGATTAAAATGTTTACATCCAAAGTTTGGATTCTTTTGGCAGATTTTCTCCATTTTACATAGGTACCTTGCTTGAAAGTTTGTTTGAGGAGTAATGGTTCCAGTGATGGGTCCAATTCTTCTAGTACATTTTCAAGCAGCAATGGGCTTCCAAACTGAATACAGTTTTCTAAAGTTCTCATGTAGTCATCATCCGTCAATTTGATCACATTCAACTTATTCTCTTTTTCTGAATTCTTCACCCATTTGTTGGCCTGACCCTGAGGGTCAATCATCAGCGGCCTGAAAGTGCGGGAATAAATGAGGACAATCTTGGGATAAAACATTTGACTCTTCTTTTGACCGGCTTTGGCCAGAGACGATGACTAAGTTTTTTATTACTTTGGTGTTACTCCAGCTATATTAGTTTTTTTTTTATCGTAAACAATAATGCTTATGCTCAATTAGGAGTATCCAACCACTGGAACCCGAACCGGAGAACTAATAAACCGGAAAATCAATAACAAATTGGAAAACCAAAAATAACACTCTATATTTACCCCACCATTAATGTGGAACACAAACAATCCTTAGACTCTGAGAGGGAAAACCCCAGACAAACTATTTTTTCTATAGAAACACTGTGTTGCTTTTCATGGAAAGGGTCTCACCATCTGCGGGAATTACTGGTAATGACACCATTGTCAATGGAGAAAGAGTCAGTGGGAAGACCAGCAATATTCCACGCCCTAATCTTTATGGGATCTCCCAGTGTCTTACTAAGAGAGAAATCATCTGATGACGGTATCTCCCTGGACTACACGTCAGGGAAGGTGAAAAGAAAGATGATGAGAATCCACAAAAAAATTAAATACATTATACTGATTGTCCATATTGATAAATGATTTTACTTGACACAGCCTGATCCAGTTATTGGTGCAGTTCTGTCTGAAACTGGCAGTAAAAGCGCCCAGGTAGGCCATAACACCAGCAGAAATAAGGACATCTCCAGTCAGGTTGTCGTACGTGTTTTGCAGATCATCAGCAGCTTTTGACCATCTGAGAACAAAATGTTTTTTCAGTGGTAAATATAATTCCTTGTGATTCTTGTAAAAGAACAATTAATTATCACCTTGTTTTTTCTCCACCCAAACCACCAATGAGTTTCTCAGCTCGCTCTAACTTCCTTTGACACAAATCTCTCTGGGCTTCCAGTTTGGCTTTCTCCTCAGTTTTTTCTTCAGACGTTCTTTTAAGGTCATCCAAACGGTCTTCAACCTCCTTCAGTTTGGCTCTCTTCTCTGATAGCGTTGCCATGGCAGAAGCCAGGGTCTCCTGGGCCTCGGCCTGTTTGGCCTTTTTGGGAGCGACAATCTAAAAACACAAGTGAGAATGACCGGCGTTACACATATATTTTTTACAAGAGCGTAAGCAAAATGATTAAGTAGCAATACCACACCTTCACCACCCTGTCATATGACTCCATTGCTTTGATCCACTTGCATAGGCCCTCCGCTGCTGAAGAGGCTTTTGCCACTTGAGCAGGATTAAAGTCAGGATTGGTCATGTAGGTAGAACGGATTGTTTGGATAGCACTGTCCTGTAAAAAAGAGAGAAGAATTATATAGATGTAATTGTATCACTTTGCATCAGTGGAAACAGACTGGCAGAGCAGTGTTGTGGGACATTTAAATTTGTTAATGTTCATACATATGCCTTGAGAATGATGACTTTCTAACACTCACAGGAATGTTATCCTTGTCGTATTCTCTAAGATCGCGTAAAAAGTTCATGTCACCCAATAGCTTCTTGCTCGGACCCCAGTAGTCAAGAACCTAGGCAATAAAGAAAAGGATTGTCATTGTAATATCTTTTGTCATACTAAATTTCGGTAACAATCTTTTTTAAATATATTTTAGCAAGACGCACTTTTTTTCCTGACCCAGCTGGATCCGCAATCTTATCAGGTGTTTTTCCCATCATGACGCACACGGCTGACATCACTAGTTTCACTCCCGAGGGAGGGTTTTTCATGGACTTCACAACTGTGATGTCAGCAGGCTACAAGGAAGGATACTCACTCAAATTTCTATAAGCAAAGAAGTGCAAGGCTCAATTTCCAGAGTTCTCACCTTTAAGGTGTTCAAGGCCGCGGTTGCCTCCTGCAGGGCAGGAATGGCTTCAGCTAATTCACTGTCACACTCATCCTTTAGAGCTTGAGCCTCAGCAGCTTGGATAGCTGTGGCCTCCTCTTCCACACGCACAAGTTTACTTGTAGCTTCCACCTCCACAGATTCTACTGCAATCACCTGTTGATCATTACATTGGGCTTTGTATATTTGTGCTGAGTTTTCAGGTTGTACTGCAGGTTATCATAAGTCAATAATGCTTACTGTACCTTCATCATCCTCTCATTTTCAATCTGTGCCTCTTTTAGTTTGGGCTGCAATTCTATGAGCTCCACTTTCATCTCACCAACCTTTCGAGGTGGAATGTGAAAATATGTTTTACAAACTAAAAGTATCAGTTATTCAGTTAGAAAAATGAATCAAGTCAAAGTGCTGTTTTACCTGAGATTCTGCAAATGCTAGTTTTTCCAGACCATTGGTGTATCTCCTTTTTGCCTTCATGACTGCATCTCTTTTCTTAGTAAGGAGCTGGCTGAAAGCTGCCATCAGCTCCAGGTAGGATGTGGGAGTAACATAATTATGGCGACCAAGCTCAGTAAGGAATCTGTGGAAAAAAAGTGTTCGCACCATTCCATTGAAACCCTATATAAACCCCCTAGATCAATGCGCTGTAGTCACATTTTCTACAAAAAAATATGCCAAAACAAAACTTGGTCAACACAACGTTTCAGGTCACTGTGCATCTGAAGGATAAACTCACAAATACATTTTTGTTTTTCTGTATTTTTTCCAGATTTCTTCAAGACACTTTAGAAGGGTATCATTAATAACAAAGAGGAAAATCCCAGGAGCACAGACTTTGCTAAATCCAATATGACCATTAAAATAAGAAAAATATACAATATTAACAAAATCATTTAAATGAAAGAATACTAAATTTAACTGCATGTAATTGAAGTCATCCATTTTTATTTTTTGTTCTTGTCAAAAACTGGAACCTATCCTAGTTGACAAGGTAAGAGGTGGAGTATACTGCAGATATATTGTTTAATTAATGACAATACTGTTGATATTTTACCGTTGATGATATAATTTTTAATATTTACATGATTCCACTTGGCAGTGTCATCAGGAGACATGGAATTAATTTCCACAGTTATGCTGACGACACAATTGTACATTTCCATGCCTCCTGATGACACAAGACCAATTGATTCTCTTTTTAATTGCATTTCAGATATTAAGTCCTGGATGGCAGATAACCTTTTACAGCTTAACCAGGACATTAACCAACAATCCATCCATCCATCCATTTCCTACCGCTTATTTCCTGTAGGGTTGCGGGGGGCGCTGGTGCCTATCTCAGCTACAATCGGGTGGAAGGCGGTGTACACCCTGGACAAGTCACCACCTCATCGCAGGGCCAACACAGATAGACAGAAAACATTCACACTCACATTCACACACTAGGGCCAATTTAGTGTTGCCAATCAACCTATCCCCAGGTGCATGTCTGGGAGGTATCCGGAGTACCCGCAGGGAATTTTTTTTATTCAAACGGGGATAGCAGGTCCATTCTATGTGTCATACTTGATCATTTCGCGATATTGCCATATTTTTGCTGAAAGGATTGATAAAGTTTGCAACTTTTGGTCGCTAATAAAAAAGCCTTGCCTGTTCCGGAAGTAGCAGACCATGTGCGAGTGACGTCACGGGTTGTAGGGCTCCTCACATCCTCACATTGTTTATAATCATAGCCACCAGCAGCAAGTGCAATTCGGACTGAGAAAACGACGAGATCCCCATTAATTTGAGCGAGGATGAAAGATTCGTGGATGAGGAAAGTTAGAGTGAAGCACTAAAAAAAAAAAAAAAAGGGGACGGCTACAGGCGACGGCAGTGTGAGCGATTCAAATATTATTAGACACATTTACTAGGGAAATTCTGGAAAATCCCTTATCTGCTTATTGTGTTAATAGTGTTTTAGTGAGATTATAAAGTCATACCTGAAAGTGGGAGGGCTGCGGTGAATGCCAGTGTCTCTGAGAGAAGCCAATGGAATAGCCAAGATCACAGCTGCCTTTTTGACAGCTACAGGAGGAGGTCGCATAATCCACTCAAGTCTCCGGTAAGAGACGACTTAATATCACAATTTTCCCATCCAAAAACTTGCTGGTTGACGTAGAGAAACATGTTCATTTGACCGCTCTGTGTTAAAGCTTCACAACAAACAAAAAAACACCGGCTGTGTTTCGGTTCTAAAGGCAGCTGCAATCCACCGCTTTCCACCAACAGCATTATTCTTCATAGTCTCCATTACTAATTGAACAAATAGCAAAAGATTCAGCAACACAGATGTCCAAAATACTGTGTAAGACATCTGTGTAAGTATGCGATGAAAAGAGACGACTTTTAGCCGTAAGTGGTGCTGGGCTAATATGTCCGCTACAACCCGAGACATCACAAACACACGTCATCATTCCGCGACGTTTTTTCAACAAGAAACTCAGAGGGAAATTTAAAATTATAATTTAGTAAACTAAACCGGCCGTATTGGCATGTGTTGCAATGTTAAGATTTCATCATTGATTTATAAACTATCAGACTGCGTTGACGGTCAGTAGTAGTGGGTTTCAGTGGGCCTTTAATTCCATCACTACAAGTGAAAAATCTGGGCGTTGATTTTGACACTGACCTTTACTTTTATACCACATATAAAAAAAAAAAACAACAATAGGTTTTTATCTTCTTAAGAATATAGCCAGAGTTTGCCCAATTCTCTCTCAGGGCAACACGGAGAAGCTAATGCATGCTTTTATTACAAGTCGTATAGATTATTGTAGCGCCCTGCTTTCTGGTATCCCTAAAATGGTTAGTACACCTTTGCAATTACTCCAAAATTCAGCGGCACGTGTTCTGGCGCAAACCAGAAGGCGGGCTCACATTGCACCAGTTTTAAAATCTCTGCATTGGCTCCCTTTGTGTTTCATGATCAATTTAAAGGTTCTTCTTATGGTTTGTAAATGTGTTTATGGTACTGGGCCTTCTTATCTTTCAGATTTGCTTTTACCCTACGTACCATTTTGCCCTGAGATCCTCCGGCACTCATTTCCTAATTATTCCAAAAGTCAGGACACAAAGTCACAGGATGGCATCATTAGACTATTATGGCCCCTGTCTATGGAACAGCTTGCTGGATGAACTAACGGCTGCGGAGAACATTCATGTTTTCAACAGCAGGTTTAAGACCCACCTTTTTGATTTAGCTTTTAGCTGATATTTTTTCATTGAACTCATTTGTAATTTACTTTTTATCCTATTAGTTATGCAAGGTTGTATTTAGTTATATGTATCTATTATTTATTAATTTTTTTTTATTTTATTTTACTGTATTAATCTTCATGTGTCTTACTTGTATTTTATTCTTTATTTATACTCATTGTTCTTACTATTTTACAAGTTGTATTTTTATTGATTTTTTTCCAACATTCCTCAGATGACTCATCTGCCTCAGGAGTTGTTGGCTGTGCTTGTGGGGGTGCTTTTGTGTCAGTGTCCTGGTGGCCATGGTCTGATGATCTCCTGGTGCAAATAGCTCCTGCAATACTTTTTACTCATATGTCTCCTCTGTACTCAGCCATGCAATCATTTGTCCATATAGTTGCATATGTGTGTATGTTGTGCGTTTCTTTTAGGTATCTGTATCCGTGCGTGCGTATGTGATAATGGGGGAGATGGGTCACCGGGGTATTGTTTTTAACTTTGTAAAAGCACTTTGCGTTGCATTTATTTTATGTATGAAAAGCACTTTAAGAATACGGTTTTGATTTGATTTGATTTAATGTTGTTATATATATATATATATATATATATATATATTTTTTTTTTTTTTTTACCAAATTAATTAACTTAAATTAGTTTTATTTTCCACAAATTAGAATGTTTTAAAATTGTATCACTTACCTGTGTGAAAGCTGACTCGCTGAGGTATGGAAAGTTTTGCAGATTGGTACTACTTCTTTCTGCTCATCTTCTTTCATTTCCAGCGGCTTCAGGAAAGAGATGGCTACCCGCTCTAGAGCCTCCTCTGGCCAAGGCTGTTAGGATGCAAGGATAAAAAAGGCATACAATTTAATACGGCTGGTAAAGAAAAGACTACCTTACCAATAGTGATGTTTTTTTTATATTTCATTGCTATTTACCATTAAGCAGAGAGTAGATTTTATCAATTATAGTTAGTACCTGGAACCAATTAATGGTGCAACAGTTTATAAGAGAAGGAAATTGTCGCAGGCGATTACGAAAGGCTTCACCAATCGGACTGAAGGCCACAATAATGTGAAGGTTCTCTTTGCAACGTGCCACAAAGAAAGAGAACAGAGTCAAAGGGCTCAACTCTACACTCCTATTCTTCCCTTGGGCAATGGGGCGTACCGTCTGGAAAGAGAGAAGTAAGATTAATTGTCAAACTGCAACAATTTATTGATTAAATCGGTTAATTTGATTAGAAAAAACTTTGATTTTGTATGTTGTTGGTTCATGGATGTGTTTAATGACTTTAAAATACATGAAATTTTGACCATATAGAGTGCCTGAAACTAAAAATATGCAGACCTTATTTCTGCTGCAATAGAGCACACATGACAGCAATGGTGTCATCAATCTCACTAGATACATTCAGCTGAGTACCTACGGCAAGCCTATTCCAGTTAGGAAAAAGTGCCCTTGTTGTAGTTGTCATTGAAAAAACAACAAGGATTAGGTTAATATGTAGATGGTCTCACGATCACCCCTAAACAACGAACAAAATAGAACAGCTAAGCATAAGAGCAAATGACATTGGAGAGAAGGTCATGAAGACCTGGGAGACCTCAGTATCCTCCTGCTTGGCAATGCTAAATAAAGAGGCGTCATTAGAATCCCTACTTGGTGATGCTTGGCTACAATATAAACACAAACAGCCAGAAGAAGCAAGGACAACATCTATGGAAGAGAAGGCTAGAAGCAAAAATGATAAAGATAAAAAGCTGGAGAGCATCAGGGCCCGAAATTATTCACAGCTACTGGTTTGAGAAACTAATTACAATCCATTAATGACTGGCAGCACAAATGACCTAGCTACTAACATCAGGGACACACCCAGAGTGGCTAACTCAAGGCCGGACAGTCCTCATGAAAGACCCCCCAAAAAACTAACAGTACCATCAAACTACTGACCTTTCTCAGCACCATAGGGAAGCTCCTATTAGGCATCATAGCAGCCAAAGTGAGTATCAATTAATCAATCAATCAATGTTTACTTATATAGCCCTAAATCACTAGTGTCTCAAAGGGCTGCACAAACCACAACACAAACCACCACAACTTCCTAGGGCAAGGAAAACTCACACCCAGTGGGACGTCGGTGACAATAATGACTATGAGAACCTTGGAGAGGAGGAAAGCAATGGATGTCGAGCGGGTCTAACATGATACTGTGAAAGTTCAATCCATAATGGATCCAACACAGCCGCGAGAGTCCGGTCCAAAGCGGATCCAACACAGCAGCGAGAGTCCCGTTCACAGCGGAGCCAGCAGGAAACCATCCCAAGCGGATGCGGATCAGCAGCAGACGGATGTCCCAAGCCGATACACAGGCAAGCGGTCCATCCTGGGTCCCTACTCACGATCGATACATGAGCAGCGCAGCCAAACACCAGCTGCTTGCCTACTACTGTAAGACCAGTAGACTACAACACAAATGTCAAACTCAAGGAAATTTTCAGTGGCACGCGAAAGCCTGGGAAGAATGTGTCAATAAGACATTTCATTTTTCTAATGCATGTATCTTAATTTTGACAGAAAAAAAAGTAATGCATTCAGTTTGAGACCACAGAACATACCTCAAGCAACAGTAAGAACATAAGAACACATAAGACGCACAAAAACTACAGACTTGCAAAAGGGGGGGTGGGGAGGTGGGGGGGCGGTATTTAGTCCGAAGCAGTAGTCAACAGAGTGCTGCTATGTGAGCCATCATACCACAAAGGGTTAAAACAACGAAGGTGTTGGGTGGGGGTGTGTCTAAATGTGTATATCAATGAGTGCATTTTTTGTCTATACGCCTGGAGGGCGCTTCACTCGGCATCCCCGAACAGAGTCAACATCCCAAATGTCTTTAATGAATGGGGGAGGGATTTTTCTAAGCGTCTTTCACAAATACCTACTTTTCATTTTGGCTTCTGATTCCAAAACAAGTTTCCCTTTACTTTGTTGGTAAACAAAGATAATAATCAATCAATCAATGTTTATTTATATAGCCATAAATCACTAGTGTCTCAAAGGGCTGCACACAAGGGCAAGGAAAAACTCACAACCCAGTGGGATGTCAATTTGGATGACTGAGAAACCTTGGGAGAGGACCACAGATGTGGGTAACCCCCCCCTTCCATCCTCCCTCTAGGTCCAGTCCATAGTGGATCTAACATACAAACCTCGTTTCCATATGAGTTGGAAAAGTGTGTTAGATGTAAATATAAACAGAATTTTTTTTTTTTTTTCTTCTTTGTCATGAAAAAGGGACGTTTTTGTCATGAAAAATTTAGGTTTTTGTGGTTGGTGCACTAATTGTAAGTGTATATTGTGTTTATTATGTTGATTTAATAAAATAAAAAAAATAAAAAACATTTATAGAAAATTATTCTGCCCGGTACCAATCGGGCCCGATTGGTACCCGGGCCGATTGGTACCAGTGGTTGGGGACCACTGGGCTAGAGTATACAAACAAGTTTTAAGATGGGACTTAAATGCTTCTACTGAGGTAGCATCTCTAACTGTTAGCGGGAGGACATTCCAGGTAGGTAGGTAGGTAGGTAGGTCTTTATTGTCATTACAACGAAACTTTGTTTTCAGCACAAACCTGTTCAAGATTAGACAAACAAACAGTGTACAAGGTTACAGAACAAAAACGCTGATGGGTCGCCATAAGGCGCCCCGTAAAAGATGGGAAAAAGGTAAAAGCTGGGGAAGGGTGAGTAAAAAAATACAATCCAGACTGGGCTCCTAAGGGGGCCCAGTTCGGAGTGAGAAAAAAACCTCCATAGCAAAGCACATATACATATTACAACATACATCTCGAGATATCTAGCAAAAGAGGGAAGGTAGTTCAAGGTCATGGTGGTAGGCCGCAACTCTCATAAAAAGTTTTAAGATGGGACTTAAATGCTTCTACTGAGGTAGCATCTTTAACTGTTAGCAGGAGGACATTCCAGAGTACTGGAGCCCAAATAGAAAACACTCTGGAGCTCACAGACTTTTTTTTGGCTCTGGGAATCACTAAGAAGCTGGAATTCTTTGAATAGAGATATTTCTTTGCGAGACATATGGTAACATACAATAAGCAAGATAGGATTGAGCTAGACCGTGTAACAGAGGCTGTTCACCTTGGAGACCTGCTGAAAAAATGGGTACGGCCTGGCGCGTATTTACACCTTCAACTTAAGCGCAATTGTATAATAATCGTTCCCTTTTTTCTGAGGCTTTTTGTGATTGTTGCAGCCCAGAAGAAGAAGATGATCTTGATGGTCACATGTACAACGTATGTACAGCAAAATTTAGTCTCTGCATTTCACCTATTCTCTCTTGTGGAGCAGTGGGCAGCAATTAAGTAGAGCCTGTGAAATGTATCTGGCTCGTCATGGTCCAGCTTTACGGTTTGATTAGCGAAAATTTCGATGATTTGCCAAAATGTGGGGTGGAATCGCGCGGATTAGACAACGCTGCAAGGTCGGGCATTATTTGCAGCGATTTCATTAACTGGCATGAATTTGCGGAATTTGCAAAATCCTGGAAAGACTGATTAAGGTCAGGAAAGTTACAGGCCCACATGGCATCAGTTCCAAGCTACTCAGAGAATGCACAAACCAGTTAACTGGTGAGGTCTAATACATTTTTAACCTGAGCCTCAGTCTGGAAAAGGTTCCCTCAGTAGCTCCTTAAGCATTACACTGTTACATCCATAGTGCGAGGAGCGTGACCGCAGATCTTTTCTACCCACTCTTTAACGGCACACTTATGTGATCTGCTTTTTTCTTTTTTCTTAGTGTGCAATGTTAGTGTTAAGATATTTTTTTTTTGTTTAATTATTTATCAATACATAGTGTCATCGTTAGTATGCAATATGTACAAAACTCAAAACCAGCCAAGTTGGCATGTTATGTAAATCCATCCATCCATCCATTTTCTACCACTTGTCCCTTTCAGGGCTGCGGGGGGTGCTACAGCCTATCTCAGCTGCACATAGGCGAAAGGTGGGGTACACCCTGGACAAGTCGCCACCTCATCGCAGGGCCAACACAGATAAACAGACATCACATTCACACACTAGGGCCAATTTAGCATTGCCAATCAACCTATGGTGTGTAAATCGTAAATAAAAAATGATCTAATTATTTGCAAATCCTATATTCAACCCATATTCAAATGAATACACTGCAAAGACAAGCTACTTAATGTTCAAACTGGTAAACTTTGTTATAATTTGATAATATTAATTTGGAATTTGATGCCTTGTCCAGGGTGTACCCCGCCTTCCGCCCGATTGTAGCTGAGATAGGCGCCAGAATCCCCCGTGACCCCAAAAGGGAATAAGCGGTAGAAAATGGATGGATGGATGGATGCCTGCAACATGTTTCAAAAAAGCGGGCACAAGTGGCAACAAACACTTACTTGAAACATCCCACAGGTGAACACGCTAATTGAGAACAGGTGGGTGCCATTATTGGTTAAAACAGCTTCCAGGAAATGCTCAAGGATGGAGCTAGGGTCACCACTTTGTAAACAAATGCGTGAGACAATTGTTGAACAGTTTAAGAACAACATTTCTCAACAAGCTATTGCAGGGAATTGGGGGATTTCAGCGTCTTTGGTCCGTAATATTATCAAAAGGTTCAGAGAATCGGGAGAAATCACTGCATGTATGCGTAATAAACATTGAAAGCCTGACCGAGACCTTCGATCCAGTACTGCATCAAAAAGCAACATCAGTGTGTAAAGAATATCACCACATGGGCTCAGGAACACTTCAGAAAACCACTGTCAGTAACTACAGTTTGTCCTTACATCTATCTGCAAGTGCAAGTTAAAACTCTACTATGCAGAGCCAAAGCGATTTATCAACAACACTCAGAAACACCGCTAGCTTCACTGGCCCCCAAGCTCATCTAAGATGGACTGATGGAAAGTTGAAAAGTGTTCTGTGGTCAGACGAGTCCACATTTCAAATTGTTTTTGGAAACTGTTGACATTGTGTCCTCTGGACCAAAGAGGAAAATAACCATCTGGATTGTTATGGGCGCAAAGTTCAAAAGCTAGCATCTGTGATGGTAAAGGGGTGTATTCGTGCCTGAGGCATGGGTAACTTACACATCTGGAAGGCACATACAGGTTTTGGAGCAACATATGTTGCCATCCAAGCAACGTCTTTTTCATGGACTCCCCTGTTTATTTCACCAAGACAATGCCAAGCCACATTCTGCACGTGTTACAACAGTGTGGCTTCGTAGTAAAAGACTGCGGGTACTAGACTGGCCTGCCTGTAGTCCAGACCTGTCTACCATGGGAAATGTGTAGCACAATATGAAGCGTAAAATACGACAACTGAGGCTCTGGACTGTTGAACAAATTAAGCTGTACATCAAGCAAGAATGGAAAATAATTCCACCTGAAAAGCTTAAAAAAATTGTCTCCTCAGTTCCTAAACATTTACTGAGTGTTGTTAAAAGAAAAGGCCATGTATCACAGTGGTAAAAATGCCCTTGTGCAAACTTTTTTGTTATGTGTTGCTGCCATTACATTATAAGATAATGATTATCTGCAAAAAAAAAATAACGCTTCTCAGTTCGAACATTAAATATCTTGTCTTTGCAGTCCATTCAATTGAATATATGTTGAAAAAGATTTACAAATAATTGTATTTGTTTTTATTTCCGATTTACACAACGTGCCAACTTCACTGGTTTTGGGTTGTATATCATTCATTACTCATTTTTAGTTTTTCATTACGTTTTACTTTTTTTACTGCATGTAAAAAGCTGCACTGCAACTGCCTACTCTATTTTTTTGTTTATAGAGTAATGTTCTTGTATTATATTGTTTATGGTAAATGTGGAATGAGTGAGAGGGGTTGGGATATTATAAGCATCTGCTTCATCCAACCTCTTTCAAGCCTTGCATAAATATCTCTGCCAAAATGTAAAAAAAAACCTGTGTTTAGTTGTACTGTGCAGGTTTGAAATAAATATTTCAATTCAATTCAATACAAGCAGATTTTTTTCTAGCTGAGTGTTACCGCCATGTAAAATGTGTTCTTTATCAGACTACAAACGTGCACAGCCCTCAATGTTGACCAGAGGTTGTTTTGTCGAAATGAGCTACCCCTCGTAGACGAACAGTTTACTTGTCACTGGCACTACAAGTAAGAGATTAATTTATTATATATTTTATCCGATATCTAAATTGCTGTTTCAATACTTAAGTTACCATATTTATGATGGAGCGGTTGCATAAATAGATGACACCGCTGGTAATAAAGCTGGTGTGGCTGGGCCATGTGTACATTAGTAAGCATCGCTCCTTGACAAGAGAAGTGCTGGCTATCAGCTTGATTGCCCGGGCTTTTAGCTTGGTAGCTAGCACGCTCGTCATCTCTCATGCTGAATATCCTAGGATTGAGTCTCTGGTGGAACAGACAGAAAGCAGGGACCGAACCAGGCGGGTTATAGTGGTGCCGTGACTCGGAGGACAGTGAGGTTCAGGGGGCTGAGTGTATAATGAAGGTCAGCCAGTGTGGGTAAGCCATGTGTACATAGTAAACCTCATCCCTGACAACCTCAAAAGCACTGCTGGCTATCGAACTGATAGCCTGGGCTTTCAGCATTTATTTAGAACACTTGCAGCCCGCGGACGTTATTTTGCGGCCCCCACCTTAGTATGAAAGTTTAATGTAAGTGCGGCTCGCAAGTTTTATATGAATGCCGCTTGAAAGTGTTGTGTTATTTGGTTCCAAAATGTCTCTGTCAACGTTCTGGGTTGCCTACCCCTGCTTTAGTGGAAAAGCGGCAAATGAGTGAAAGCGACAGAGACGTTGCCATGGAGACGAAGGTTTTCTTACGTGCCTGGCTGCAGTCACACCGCGACACCTGACCGTCAGTAATAACAGTCCCTGTTTTTTTTATTGTTTACTTTGCATTGCCTCACACGATGAACATTTCATATATTTCTATATGACGCCGGATAACACTCCGGGAGCCGTCACTTTTTTGCGCTCGCTATCCAGGTACTTTCCCGGCTATTATCCGCCGACCGCCGTGTTGCTGTAGGGAGGTAAAGCGGAACGACACACATTGCGGAAATAACATTATTCTCCGTGCGTCGGCTAAATACAAATATATTCCACAACCCCAAATATGTCTTTTTCAAAGCCTGCAGTGGAGTTCAGAAGAGTTAGCGATGTGCAAAGACAATTCCAGGAAAAGTCGGAGATGCAATATTTCTTTGTTGAGCACAGGGGCACCCCCCGACTTGTCTTATTTGCACAGAGAAAGTTGCGCTGCACAAGGGATACAGTTTGAAACGTTATCATACAACTAGACATGCTGAGTTTGAAGAAATCCTTTTTTGCAGCCCAGCCTCACCCAGACTCTGCGTCCAGTGGCCCCCAGATAAATTGAGTTTGAGACAACCTGGTTTAGGGGGTGAGTGTATTACAGAGGCCAGCCAGTGTGGCTGGGTCATGTACACATAGCCCAGGCTTTTAGCTCAATAGCTAGCATGCTTGTCTCACATGCCGAACGTCCCAGATTCAAGTCCCAGGCAGGGAAAAAAAAGAAATCAGGGACTGAATCAGATGGGTAACATAACAACCACAGTTTTAATGTTATCAACATCTTGTTATTATTCACATCCACAGCCATGTGCAGATGGATACTGACATACCCATAAATACCTCTGACACCCAATCTATTTTTCAAATTAAAATATGGATACTTTGATAGATCAATATACATCAGTAATCTGAGGTGCATGTATGTCATTAACAGAAACAGAGTTAAAAGTAACAAAATGATTGAGAGCTTTTTTAACTTATATGCACTTTGTGGGAATTACTTTTGTTTAAGCCTGGGAAAGTGCGTAATACGTAAAAGTACCAGACACTCTGTCGGATAGTCAGTCTGTAGAAACGATGGCTGATCGTAAACAGATTATGTGTGGATCAATTTCTCTCTCTTACTCTCTCCCTCCCTCCTGTTCAGTCAGGTAAACATTTCCCCATCTCGTCCCTGCTTTGCCAAAGAAAGAGGAGAGTCACCACTGACTTATGATACTTATTTTGTCGATTTATTTATTTAATATTTTTTCATTTTCGGACAAGTGATTTTTTCTTAACAATTGTGTATAGTACAATCTAATAAGGGAATACTTGTATTACTTGTAAGGTTTGACATTATTTTGTGTTACTTAGTTGATAAAAACATTTTTTATTTGCAATTTATCTGCATTTTTGATTACTATTCATCAGTGTGAAAAATTTTACAGCACAAACCAACACATACGTTTGCGACATTTTTGGGGAGATTTTGACAAAATGGGGGTTGGGGTAGGCTGAGTGCTGTAAATAAATAATACAAATGTTAAAATTAAAACTACAACAGTTAAGAGCAAAATGCATTTCAGCAAAAACCAGCAAAAACGGAACAAGTTTTGGGAGATTTTGACAAGTGAGCGGGGCTGCGTATGAATAGTAAAATTTTAACAACATTAAAACTATCTATCCATCCATTTTCTACCGCTTATTCCCTTTTGGGGTCGCGGAGGGCGCTGGCGCCTATCTCAGCTACAATCGAGCAGAAGGCGGGTACACCCTGGACAAGTCGCCAGCCAATCGCAGGGCCAACACACATAGACAGACAACATTCACACTCACATTCACACACTAGGGACCATTTAGTGTTGCCAATCAACCTAACCCCAGGTGCGTGTCTTTGCAGGTGGGAGGAAGCCGGAGTACCCGGAGGGAACCCACGCATTCACGGGGAGAACATGCAAACTCCACACAGAAAGATCCCGAGCCTGGGATTGAACCCAGGACCGCAGGACCTTCGTATTGTGAGGCAGACGCACTAACTCCTCTGCTACCGTGAAGCCCATTAAAACTATAAATATTTAAATGAAAAAAATGCAGCACAAACCAGCACAGACGCACCACAAAAGACAAGTGGAGGAGGTGAGGGCTGGATCACGTCACCGATCAGAAAATGTATGTGGGCGTTCTTGTTGTTCCCATTGAGTTGAGTCTTTTTCTTGCCCTGAAATCTGAGCTGAGGATGTCGTTGTGGCTTGTGCAGCGCTTTGAGACACTCGTGATTAAGGGCTATATAAATAAACTTTGATTGATTGATTGATGATGACTATTTCAAGTTAAACAGGACAAATGTCCGTTAAAGAAAGATGTTAATTTGTCTTTTGAATTGTTTTATTTCATTGTGTTAGTTTTAAGACAAAAATATTATTGAAAAACTTTTGTGTTTAATGGATGAATAAACAAGGGATTGGTAAATGTGTTTACATTTTAGTGTATGTGCGAAGCAAAACGCTCCCACATAGATTCGAACTTTTGCTGGCAAATTATCAACAAAAAAACTGATCTTATTTGGAAATGTATTTTCATATCAAATGATTGTTGTATATTTACCTAATGAATGCCATGAAAAAAATCCCATTTTTATTTTGGAAAACATTGGGTTTTCCATCAGAGTTGCATAAAGTATTCATATACAATAGTATAATTTTAGTGTCCTACCTCAATGATTTCCTGTGTCTCATCCATAGGAAACATATTGGGCACTTCTCCTGTGTTCAGGACACTGTTTATGTCTTCCAAAAATGCTTCATCTTTGATCTGAGCATCAGTGAGCAAAAAAACTATTCTTTGACCTTTCACCCCAGCATTCTTGAGCAGTTTCTGCATGATCACAAAACGGAGAGGCTTTTGTAAAAATGTTTTCAATCACACTCAGACACCTTAGAGCAAAAAGACATAAGAGATGTAGTGTGTACAATTGATAAAACAGGGGGGTGTCTTAAATCATAAAGCTGACCTTGAGGTCATCTCTCCACTCAACCATGCCATAGTTCTTTGAGATCTCGGGCTGGAAGAGAGTCATCTGGGAGATGAATGTGGCCAATCGAGTGATGGACTGGCGTCCACTGCCACCCACTCCTACTAGTAGGGCATTCCCTCCTGGCTGCTTCAACACACGGCTTATACGGGACAGGTGCTCCAAGACATAGCTACATCAAACACAATTGATTTCATTTTTAGCAGATTGCTGCATTAATGTGAGTTGTACATTTATTCTAAAATGTTCATTCTTCTTGGAAAAATAAACATGTCAATGAATCAGTTTGACTATACTACAATGTGTAATATTTTGTTACTTTTGACTTTGTATTCCAAAAGTAATTCACCGGAAAATGACGAGATTCATGCGGCTCTTATTCATCTGGTTGTATTCAACGAGACATGCCTCCACCACCTCAGCAAAACTCTCTATGGAAGTGACCTCAGCATATAGACGCTCATCAGGCTCCATGTCAGGGTTCATATAGTCTCCAAACATTAACATCTGCAGGTCTTGCTCCACCAACTACCATACAAAATGATGAAAAATTTCATTTTTATTTTAATTCAAGAATGAAAAACAATAGATCTTAAAAATAATTAAGAAAAGAAACAATTCCACATTGTGGAAGCAATAATTTAGACAGGCCTGGGTAATGCCAACATTCTGAAAATACAGCAGGACAAATAATTTACTATCAAAAAATAAAAAAACATGAGGCATTATACCTTAGTGCCTTGTTTCAAGTGTTCAAACACTTGGTTAAATGCTTCCTTGAAGTGATCCTTAAGGATGATGGTCATGAGCTGATAGAACCAAGCACGGTCCTTGTCATCCACCAAACGGTCGTAGAAAACACGGAAAACTTCATGGACAAACAAGCGAATCATTGTGCGTTTGTTCTCCAGAGATTTGCTTTTCAACAGCAGGCAGCCCTGGATAACACGTGAGAAGTCCCGTAGGTTAAACGTGTAGTGAGACTTTGCTGGCGTCGGAAGCAAGATCTCCATTGCTTTCTTGTAAACCTTTGTGAGGACATTTGGAGAAGTCATGTTTTATTTAGACACTATTTTATTGCAAGGGAAATATGAGATTACTTGCAAATCTGGAGCACTCACTTCCATAGTGGCTGTCACTATTTGGCTGCCAATAGTGAAATATTCAGGAGGAAATTCGTTGTTTTTGAGATAGAACCCTACGATGGAGGAGAAGATGCGGACCATAGTTTCATCACTAAAAGAATTGATGCTGAAAATGTTGAAGTGGCGCAGGAAGCGAGATGTCACAGCATTTCTTCCACCACCAGGAGGACCCATGGCTGACATTATGTGGATATCAACTAATTTGATGCTGGAAGTATCTTTTAAGTCATACCTGCCAGAGGACAATGTGTTATTAAGGTATTCTAGCCCCTTATTTTTAATGTACTCCTTATAACTAACTGCTGATAGCTCATACCACTTTTTGTGATCCAAAAACTGTCGAAGAAGCTCCACTGGAGGCTGAGCTCCAAATTGTTCCATTGCTGGCATATTTACATCGTCTATAAATATGATATATTTCTTTCCCATGGGGGGACCAAACACACCCTTCCGTCTCTTATCTAATTTAGCCATAATGATGTTCTGAAAGATGCCAAGAGTGCACAATTACATAAAGTCACAAAAACAGAAACATTTAAAAACAAATGCTTCATTTATAGTTGTAATCTAAGTGTGCCAAATGTATGGTTTTCTATGGATTTTAACAGCGCTTTTTTTAAGTGATATTGACCAGAATTGTTGTTGCACTGTGATCACACCTTGTTCCAATTGACCCAGAGAAGAAAGGATGGACTTTCCAGCTACATTTGTCTAATTTCTTCATGGCACATGCAGCCAACAGGTCTTGCTCTGTTTTGTCATGTTTTTTTAACATTATGTATTTGCCTTTTTATTTTTCCATTTTCTAGTTTTAACGATGGATTTGGAGAACACGCTTTGAACAAACCCATTGTAAGAAAGTCACGTGTATCGAGGGCAGGAAAGACACTCAAATTAATCAGTGGTTTTAGCTGACCTGTGTTTGGTTAGCAGTGGTGCGGGCAGAAAAATTGATTATGAGGGGTACAAAGACATCTCTGTCTAAACTGGTCATCAACATCTGCTTCACATACACTGACTTTCCAGTGCCAGTCGGACCAGCCAAAAGCAAAGGCCTGTGCAGAGGAAGAGATTCAAGCCATTAACACATTTCAACACATATGACAGACATCCAAAATGCATCCATATAAGGCCCTGACTTATCCATCCATTTGTCCCTCTTAATATTAGGATACTAACACTCCATGGTTGATGCAAATTTCCATCAAAAAGGTGTAGCGCACTGAGTCTATGGTTGGAACAATGATGTCCTGCACTTTGGTGTTTTTGTCGCCGAGGTTGACATTTTTGATGGCATCATTCCAGTGAACCCATTTGCCTTTTCCTTTAAACTAAACAGGTTATTAGAATACAGTAGGACTGAGATATTTGTACACATGACAAAAACTTCTGACTGACGCAATGTAGTATATTACCTCGTAGAAGTAATCATACACTTGCCCTTTCTCATCTACTGGACATTCCCATTTCCCAACAACTTCAGGAATTGGGTGACCCTCTATCCTTCCGCACACAACATCCCTGAGGAACTCGTTAAACGTGTCCCGGCTGTTTGAATCACAGCTGCCACCCACTGACCACGTCAAGGAAAAGTAAAAGGCTGCCTGCAATCAGAAGAAAAAACAAATTGCATTGATAAAAAGCTAATATGTTGCTCAGGGAAAATATAGGTAACATCGGTCCATCCATCCATTTTCTACCACTTTTCCCTCTCGGGATCGCAGGGACGTTGAAGCCTATCCAGGGGTGCACTTAGGCAGAAGGCAGGGTACACCCTGAAAAAGTCCCCACCTCATCGCAGGGCCAACACAGATCGACAGACAAGCATTCACACTCACATAATAATAATATTCATCTTAATTGTACCATGATCCAGGTACGAATAATTTTATCGCCTGTCTCTGTCTCAAGGGGTTCAATTAGCAGCATCTCAAACAGTCGACATAAAGATACTGTTGTGTTCCAGTTGGTTGTTGGGACAACTTCCTGTTAACGAAACAATTAATGAAAATTAAACTTACTTGTATTTGGTTAGTTTTTTCTAAAAGAGCTGATGGTTTTGTAACTTACTTTGCATTTTTTACGCAGGATTCTGAAGGAAGGTGGCATCAACCAATAAAATAGTTCTCGTAGCAGGTTGTGATGGTGAATACTCTGCAGAACCTCAGGAAGTGTGTTCATCCAAGATGTAACTAAAGGCTCCCAGCCTAACTGAGATGGTTCCATGTAGATCATACCACATCGACTGACTGTGGCAGGCTGTATTATCATAGCCAAAATTAGTTCGTAAATTTTGTTTTTAATGCTAAATCTGCCAAATAGCAATGAATGTTAAATTAATCATATTTTACTCCGAACATACAGAGGCCTGTGACAGATCCATTGCTTCAAAAATCAGACTCATCTGATTGGACATCTGGATAATTTCTCCACTCATCAAACATAGCTGTGGTGTGACAGAGATCGTAACAATATACAACAACAAAACACCAGCAAATATACCTTATGTGCATGTACCTTTTTGTTGTCATCCAACACAGTGTTCATACTCTCAATCCACAGTGTATCAATGGGACCATCAAACACTACCCATTTACGCTCTGGTGTTTCAGCTGATGCATACTCACGAAATGTGTTAGCCACAATCCCATCTGTCCACTAACAAAGACAAAATGATAAATCACTGACAAGTGGAGAGAAATAATTCTGACATAATTTTAAATCGACAGAGATGATAGGTGGTGGCCCACCTCATGAGAAACAAGATCAAACTGTCCAAACAGCTGTCCCATGGTGATGGACTTTGGATTCAAAGTCCTGAAGATGACCTTTTCTTCCTCTCCATATCCTCTTTCGTTCATCAGAATCAATGTGTCAGCTAAAACATGAAGTACTTTGGTCTTTCCTGAAAATGACTCTCCCACCAGCATAAACCTGAACCACAACATTTTTTTACTTACTAAATGGTAGTGTTGAACTATTTTAGCAAATAAGTTATAGTCCAAACCTACAAAACATTAAAAACGTACCCATGCCGGACTATCATCATCTCATATGTTTGGATCATCTTTTCGATGAAGATCTGTGTTGACTGTACATTGTGTTTTGTACAGCATTCTGTAGCAGCTTCCAAAAACAACTGAAAAGGACATGAAATAACACACAGTGCCATACTGTAGTAAAACGAATACAGTGTACAATACAAACATAAAAATTAGAAGTGTGTGTGTGTTTTACAAAGAACATGAAGCATTGCTTGTGTTTGCTTTCGAGGTAATGTGCCAGGAACTCTACAAGTCCCTGTCACAGCGCTGGGTTAAATAAGAGACTAGAATGGTCTCGGTCCTGTCCCACAAACTCTCCAGTAAGGCCGCAGGAAGGCCACTTTTTATTTTATTTATTTTTTGGCCTGTCCAGCTTCTCAGGCAAATTATATTGTTGATGTAGATGCCCATATCGGCTGTACACATTTACTTTACAAAAGAGAAGTATTGGATACTTCTCTTCTAGCAAAGTAAGATTTTCATTGTATGGCAAACTGTCTGTTTAACTGTGCATATGACAATAAACAATCTTGAATCTTGAATCTTGTTGCCTTATTTGTATTTGACTTTATTAAATGTATTTATGATATAATTTGGTGCAGCCGTGCCAGAGCAGGACGGGATGGAAAGAGAAAAAAAGGAAGACGGAGGGGGAAATTGAAGGGACAAGAGGGGGATAAGACAGAGAGACAAAACAAACAACAGCAAACACAACAATAACAACAACAACCACAATAGAGCCACATCAGCAAATATGATGGTAAAAGTGATAGCAAAGACAAAGTTAGTGGAATAAATAATATTACAGAAATGACAATGACCATTACTACACTACAAGTGGAGCAATACAAATACCAATATAATTAGCGCTATTGATAATGAATAAAAACAATAATTTACCTCTATTATCAACAATACAGTTGTTCAAATGAAACAATACATATACATAATGATAAATAGAGATAGAGAAGAAAGCAGATAAATGCAGGGGAAGAAAAAGAGAAGCCAGCTATATTAACCTTGTAGATTACAATCTGAATCGAGGATGTTGTTGTGGCTTGGGCAGCCCTTTGAGACACTTGTGATTTAGGGCTATATAAATAAACATTGATTGATTGATTGAGATTGTTATAGTAACAATAGGTTAAGCTTTGTCAGTGTGCCATATGTTATCCAGTTTACCCTAGGTAATAATGTTAACTTATGTTAGATGAACGTGAGTTTATGCATGAGTGTATATATGTATGTATTGTATGTGTAAAGTATGTGTATGTGTATGTTTGTACAGTGAATGCGAGTGTGGATGTACGAACCTTGAGTATGTAGGTATGTACTGTATTTGTGTATGTATATGGAAGCGTGTGTATGTATTTGGAAACGTGTGTATGTATTTGGAAACTGTTTCCATATGAGTTGGGAAATTGTGTTAGATGTAAATATAAATGGAATACAATGATTTGCAAATCATTGTATCTTTCTCTCTGGCATTCATCGAGGGTGGACGCTCCCTTTTCCGCTCCCTTTATCTCTCCTGCTTGCTTCTTTGTTTTGTCTTGTCTTAACATTCTTGTTGCCTCTTTTTGCACTGCTCTCCAAATCTAAACATTGGAACTATTTAACTGGCCTCAACAAAATTTACAAGATCTTGGGTTTGGGGGAACCTACTGTCGTGACGAAGCGGTTGTTGCTGGACACACGACGGACTCTTGGGAGAAGGAAGGCCGCGTGCCTGGCGACCCTTTTCTGTCGAGGATGTGAAGATATCCACCTATTCGGAATTATGACAACAGGACATCTGCTGATTGGAGTAAGCGTTGCTCTGGTTTGTTGACAAATTGGAAGATGCTGGCAGTTTTCAAAGTACCCCAAAGCTCCCACAATTGATTGGAGGATGGGGGAAGAACTGTGGATTACATCGGACTGTCTACCCCGCAGGTTTGAGGACCAGTCATAGACAATACCCCCCCCCGACTCCCCCCCAACCCAACGCCCTCGACGCAAATCCCGTAGGGGTGATGAATGGATGGTCAGCACCTGAAAGCTGCGACCTACTGTACCACCATGACCTTGAACTACCTTCCCTCTGTTGCTAGATATCTCGAGATATATGTTGTAATATGTATATGTGCTTTGCTATGAAGGTTTTTTCCCACTCCAGAATGGGCCCCCTTAGGAGCCCAGTCTAGATTGTATATTTTTACTCATCCTTCCCCAGCGTTTACCTTTTTCCCATCTTTTATGGGGCGCCTTATGGCGACCAATCAGAGTTCTTGTTCTGTAACCCTGTACACTGTTTGTTTGTCTAATCTTGAACAGGTTTGTGCTATAAACAAAGTTTTGTTGTCCTTGTGCAATGAAAATAAAGACCTATCCTATCCTTTTCAACCCATATTCAGTTGAATATGCTACAAAGACAACATATTTGATGTTCAAACTGATAAACTTTTTTTTTTTGCAAATAATCATTAACTTTAGAATTTGATGCCAGCAACACGTGACAAAAAAGTTGGTAAAGGTGGCAATAAATACTGGTAAAGTTGAGAAATTCTCATTAAACACTTATTTGGAACATCCCACAGGTGTGCAAGCTAATTGGGAACATGTGGGTGCCATGATTGGGTATAAAAGCAGCTTCCATGAAATGCTAAGTAATTATCAAAAAGACTGATGGGGCGAGGGTAACCAATTTGTAAGCAAATTCTCGAACAGTTTTAGAACAACATTTCTCGACGAGCTATTGCAAGGAATTTAGGGATTTTACCATCTACCGTCAGTAAAATCATCAAAAGGTTCAGATAATCTGGAGAAATCACTGCACGTAAGCGATGATATTACGGTACTGCATCAAAAACCGACATCAGTGTGGAGAGGAGATCACCACATGGGCTCAGGAACACTTCATAAAACCCCTGTCAATAACTACAGTTGGTTGCTACATCTGTAAGTGCAAGTTAAAACACTGCTATGCAAAGCAAAACCCATTTATCAACAACTCCAAGGAACGCTGTTGGCTTGGCTGGGCCCGAGCTCATATACGATGGACTGATGCAAAGTGGAAAAGTGTTCTGTGGTCTGACGAGTCCACATTTTAAATTATATTTGGTAACTGTGGACGTGGTGTCCTCTGGAACAAAGAGGAAAATAACCATCCGGATTGTTATAGGCGCGAAGTTCAAAAGCCAGCATCTGTTATGGTATGGGGGTGTATTAGTGCCCAAGACATGGGTAACTTACACATCTGTGAAGGCACCATTAATGCTGAAAGGTCCATAGAGGTTTTGGAGCAACATATGTTGTCATCCAAGCAATGTTATCATGGACGCCCCTACTTATTTCAGCAAGACAATGCCAAGCCACATGTTACAACAGCGTGGTTTCGTAGTAAAAGAGTGCGGGTACTTTCCTGGCCCGCCTGCAGTTCAGACCTGTCTCCCATCGAAAATGTGTGGCGCATTATGAGGCGTAAAATACGACAGCGGCGACCCCGGACTGTTGAACGACTAAAGCTCTAAATAAAACAAGAATGGGAAAGAATTCCACCTTCAAAGCTTCAACAATTAGTTTCCTCAGTTCCCAAACGTTTATTGAGTGTTGTTAAAAGAAAAGGTGGTGAACATGCCCTTACCCAACTACTTTGGCACGTGTTGCAGCCATGAAATTCTAAGTTAATTATTATTTGCAAAAAAAATAATAAAGTTTATGAGTTTGAACATCAAATATCTTGTCTTTGTAGTGCATTCAACTGAATATGGGTTCAAAAGGATTTGCAAATCATTATATTCCGTTTATATTTACATCTAACACTATTTCCCAACTCATATGGAAACAGGGTTTGTATGAATAACGGTGTGTATGTGAGTATATATGTGTATGTATGTACAATATGTTTGACTCCTAGTGTGTGTGGGAGCCAGAGTACGGCCCCAGCCACCCAGAAAGCCCAACACACAAACAGCAGGTGTGGCGCCCAGGGAACAAGGGACCACCGGCCCCACGCAGCCAGGCTGGCCAGCGACAGGAACCCTCCACTGTACTGCCCGGAATAGCCAGCAGCTGGCCGCAGACAGACGCGCCTGGCAGAGGACAAGGCACGGGAGAAGCAGGGGACAGCCAGCCCTCAAGCCCCACCAGCGACTGGGCCCCCACAGCCCCACCCCACCCCTAGAGAGCACGGCGTGGCCGGCCCCAGGCCACCCCACCAAAGTCGGCCGCCACAGGATCGCCCAGCATGGGGCCACGGGAACCACCCACCCCACCCGCAGGGACACCAACAATAGAGATGGAACAACCAGCAACTGCCCTGTCGAATCTCCCCCCCGAGGGAAGGGAAAAAAGAGCAATTTAAATCATGTTAATAAAATATATTTGAAAAATAAATAAATATATATTAAAAAGACAACTAAAAGAAGATCACAGACAAGCTGACACACAAGGTCACTACCCCAGCAGCTTGCAGCACCTCGGAATACCTCGCAGCACCAAGCTACCAAAATAGACACAGGGACTAGACCCAGCAGGCCCCAATCAAGACGGGCACCAGGAAGGGATGTAATTCCACATTCAAACTGTTCCATAGATTAACCCCACAACATTGAAACACAAAAGCTTATCCGTGTTGTGCGTACATTCTGAAATTTAAGGTTGAAATTACCCCATGAATTATAACTTCTGTACCTTTCAGTGAAAAACATTTGCACATTTTCAAGAAGAGAATTGTTTTTTGCTTTACATGTAATTTGTACTGTTGGTAGTTCCACAAGATCTTTAAATTTCAATAGTTTTGAATATAAGAACAATGTATTTGTGTCATCCCTATATCCTGCCTTATGAAGGACCTTTATTGCTTTTGTCTGCAGTGTGATGAGTGGATATAGTGTGCTTAATTAACTATTGCCCCAAACTTCTGCACAATAGTGCAAGTTAATGGCATCCATATACTGTATCTGCATGACAATGCTTTCTCTACCTAATTAATAATAAAATTTAATATTCAGCCTATTAATCATTCTGTAATTGCGTACTATTATTCTGTAATTGCGTACTGTCAATCAGAACAGGTTATGAAATAATATACCATAGCGATGGTAAAATTGTGTAGTGAACTGTAATTACCCAGTGTAGGCAGCAGAGGGCAGTACTAGTCATGCATGCAGTATTAAACCTAGTTTCAGTGGTGGCAAAGAAGAAGGTGTGCTGTGTGATTGGTATGAGAAAAGACTTGACATCCATCCATCCATCCATTTTTTACCGCTTGTCCCTTTCGGGGTCGCGGAGGGTGCCGGAGCCTATCTATCTCAGCTGCATTCAGGCGGAAGGCACAGTACACCCTGGGCAAGTCGCCACCTTATCGCAGGGCCAACACAGATAGACAGACAACATTCACACTCACATTCACACACTAGGGCCAATTTAGTGTTGCCAATCAACCTATCTCCAGGTGCATGTCTTTGGAAGTGGGAGGAAGTCGGAGTACCCGGAGGGAACCCAGGCATTCACGGGGAGAACATGCAAACTCCACAAAGAAAGATCCCAAGCCCGGGATTGAATTCAGGACCTTTGTATTGTGAGGCACATGCACTAACCCCTGTACCACCGTGTTGCCTACGACTTAACATTTGATTGTAGTTTGATTGTATTTTCAAGTTCCTGTTCTAATAAACTTTTATTTTTCTTATATGATGATTAGGATATAATGTTTCCTTGCATAACAACTTTTACGGTCTCCCAGAGAACACATGTGGTTTCTGGTTGGTCATTAAAATGTTGTGACACACACACACACTGTGCTTCCCTGTGCTACTGCAGCACGCAGAAGCTCCGCTGTGAACACCAGTTCCGCCCCCGCGCTCATCAGGCAGACCGCGCCCACTCTCCGCCGCAGCCGGTGGCAATCTACACCTGACACACCTGGCATTGATGAAGGACGGCAGTATAAAGATGATCGACGCTGACATATCGTCGTCGGAACGTAATATCTACTACCCCGCTCGTGTCACTACTGCTGTTTCCCTTTCTGGACCTAGTTTGCCTTCCCAATCCTGGACCCTGTTTTGGACTTTCAGACTCTCTCTCCTGCCTTTGACTCCCGCTTGGACCTTGGACTTCCCCTGGCTTCTTCCCCCCCTCGGATTTGGACGCTGGACATCCAACACGCACCTCAACAAACCTCACGGTATTTACATATGGTAATTCCACACATAGTCGTGCATGCAGACACATAGTAGCATACACACTCCATGTAATCATCAAGTCTTCAATAAACCTGTTGAAGTTGACATTCCGTTGCTGTGCCGTCTCCTTCCCCAGTATAAACATAACATCCATCCAGCCATCCATTTTCTACCGCTTATTCCCTTTGGGGTCACGGGGGGCGCCGGTGCCTATCTCAGCTACAATCGGGTGGAAGGCGGCGTACACCCTGGACAAGTCACCACCTTAATCCAGGGCTAACACAGATAGACAGACAACATTCAGACTCACATTCACACACTAGGGCCAATTTAGTGATGCCAATCAACCTATCCCCAGGTGCATGTCTTTGGAAGTGGGAAGAAGCCGGAGTACCCGGAGGGAACCCACGCAGTCACGGGGAGGACATGCAAACTCCACACAGAAAGATCCCGAGCCCGGGATTGAACCCTGACTACTGAGGACCTTTGTATTGTGAGGCAGACGCACTAACCCCTCTTGCACTGTGCAGCCCTAAACATAACATGAAATCTAAAAAAAAAATCTGTCCGGTGTTTTGTAAGTGTAGTGATAGTTTTGTGAGTGAGGGAGGGTGAGATGGGTGCAGGGTAGCTGATGATGATGAGGATAATTGTGAATACTTGAGATGTAAGATAAAATTGAGATACTTTTTATAAAGTAGTCAATGCGAGAGAACAAGTGGCGAACTGGAGAAAAATAAGTGTATTCCCTTTGAGTGGGATGATAAGAACGCCAGGCCTCACAAAGACCGTAATCATACATATATTGTATTACAATATTGTACAAGCAAAAATAACTTGCAATGAGCAAAAAGATCTGCCAATGGAACAAGTCAGAAATTGTCTTGGTAAGAATTCTTGAAATGTTTAATTAGCAATTAAAAGTTATCATCGGCTACACTTAGTAGTATTGTAAAGTGCTGTATCTTATGACAAATGTGTGATGCTCAAAAGTAGTATTTTTTCATCAGAATATTTTTGCCCAAAAACAAGTTAGCATGTCTTACTGAAAAAATACTATTCAAGGGACTGTGAATTGTATTAAGTTTGCTTGGATATTTGGCTAGACATTAGAGATTTGTACTTAGTGAGATTGTGAGTTTTTAACACGTAAAGAGCTACCTGTAGATAGAGAGATAGATAGATAGTACTTTATTGATTCCTTCAGGAGAGTTCCTTCAGGAAAATTAAAATTCCAGCAGCAGTGTACAGAGTTGAGATCAATTTAAATAAAAAAGTAAAAAGTAAATAATGGGGGTTTAAATGGAAACAAAATAGAAAAATATTACAAAAAGAATAAAAACAATGGGAATAACAATATAACAGTAAAATAAGAATATAACAAGACAAAGTAGGCAGTAGTGACCATGTTATGAAAAATGTATTGCACTGTTAATGTTTTGCATCCCCTGTCATCCTAATACCCCCCGTCCCCTGTCCCAGAGAGGAGTTGTACAGTCTAATGGCGTGTGGGACAAAGGAGTTCTTGAGTCTATTAGTCCTGCACTTGGGATGAAGCAGTCTAGCACTGAACAGGCTCCTCTGGCTACTGATAACGCTATGCAGAGGGTGACTGGCATCATCCAGGATGCTCACTAGTTTGTCAACAGTCCTCTTCTCTGCCACCGCCACCAGTGTGTCCAGTTTCATTCCGATTGTAGAACCGGCCCGCCTGATCAGTTTCTCAAGTCTGGAGCTGTCCTTCTTAGATGTACTGCCCCCCCAGCACACTACCATGTAGAACAGAACACTGGCAACAACAGACTGGTAGTACATCCACAGGAGTTTTCTACAAATGTTGAAGGAGTGCAGTCTCCTGAGGAAGTACAGCCTGCTCTGTCCTTTCTTGTACTGGTGGTCCGTGTTAACAGTCCAGTCCAGCTTATTGTCCACCCAAACCCCGAGGTACTTGAATGAGTCCACGGTCTGTACCTCAACTCCCTCGATCACAATAGGTTGTGACCGTGGACTTGACCTCCCAAAGTCAATGACCAGCTCCTTGGTCTTTGACGGATTGAGCTGCAAGACGTTCGTGTGGCACCAGACAACAAAGTCCCTCACCAGGTAGTAGTTGTGATCACAATCAGTAGTCGGGAAAGCTCAAATTTTACTCAAAACTCTGTCACACCTGCAGTGTGAATGCATACTTTCTAAATTCCCAGATAAAATGAAATTAGCAAAAGTTATACGGATTTATAGGAGTGGAGACACACATCAGTCAACAAACTATATATAGGTTTCCTTACTTACACACTTTTTGAAACCATTGACCAATTATTTAACATATTGGACAAAACCCTTGATTCGAAGATAAAGCTACCACACTACTTACCGCCAACATGGAAAATAAGTGTCCAGTAAGCGTGAGGGTGGGTGGGGATGTTGGTGCACAAATACCAAAATAATAGATGGCCATTGCATATCAACTTTGCGGCCATGTCTGTCCATTGCAGACCCTTCCATCTGCCACCTGAGCTAAGAGTAGCCAATGTGACTGTTGTTTATAACCGGCCTGATGCTAACATTAGCATGGTTTTCAACAACATACAGCACATATTAATTGCCAAAAAGCCCTTTCTGATGGTGTCCACGTAATCGCCGGTGGCCTGCTTAAAGACTGTGCTACCCAAATTCCACCAGCATCCTCTACCAGGGAAGAACAGACAATTGACTGTGTTTGTTTCAATGTTAAAAAGCATGCCAACATAGGTACTCCCCTCATTGTGTCATATAATGCAACCACAACAAAAACTATTCTATTCTATGTACTTTCTCTGTCTCTCTCTTTCTATGAATGTATAAATTCCCCTTTACCGCTTCACGAGAAATTCTTACAGGACTTATCACAGTCACTTAAACAAAAAAATAGTAGAAGAACAGGAAAAGGCAAAATGTGAGACAAATTTAAGACAAGACAAAAGTAAGTAGAAATATTTGGAAGAGATTTAAAAATGTTTCGGAAGAATGGTGCAAAGACTGTAAAACAGCACTGAAGTACGATGGAAACATGGCTAATCTCAACACGCACCTTTTGAGAGTATATGGAGAATGTGGGCATTCTGGACATTAAAAATACCCTATAATCTCGGTACAAGATACCAAATGGACCAATTTTACTGACACATACGTGCCAGCGCATGGTAATTAAAAAAAGAATACGCCAAAAGTATCACTCGATATTTCCAAAATTGAAAAACAATAAAAAACTTAGCTTGAACACGTGCTGTACATAACTGTATTTCTGTCATGCTTTACAAGTTTTTTACCAAATGTACAAAATTCTGCTCTAAAAGCACGCTGCACCATGACAATGGCATTTGTTTACGCAAACTTAAGCATACAAAACGCCTTCTGTTGAAGAGTCACCATTTAGAGGGGAAATAAACACGTGGTCTTCCTACAATTGAACAGCGCCAAAAGGATTACAGTACCACAACGGTGAAATTGTAACACAATCAATCAATCAATCAATGTTTACTTATATAGCCCTAAATCACTAGTGTCTCAAAGGGCTGCACAAACCACCACGACATCCTCGGTAGGCCCACATAAGGGCAAGGAAAACTCACACCCAGTGGGACATCGGTGACAATAATGACCCAGTGGGAATAAAACTCGAATAACTCCTGTATCAAATGACCATTGATTCAGTCTATTACAATGCTTTAAAACTGAATAAATGTGTCATAATTTCGGCGTATTCTTTTTTAATCACCCTGTGTAAAAATATAAACAATGACGTTAATTTGTGGAAATAGAGAAAATGCAATATGTTTTCATTGTAAGAGTGACTTTCCAAAGAGCTTTAACTGTAATGTGTTATACTATAAAATTATAAAATTATAATATAACAATATTAAGTATACATGGTTTGGTATGTTATGTCAAAAGCAACAAAAATACTTGTATGCTGGACTTTTGTGAACAGATTCTTTCCAAGATAAACAATGCCAATGAAAGTCTACTATAAACAGTGAACTGTACCACATTACATCATATTGCATCGATCCAGACCAAATACTACCGAATAGATTTGTTACATTTTAAAATGTGTAATTTCAGAATTATATTTTTCTTCATCTTTTTCGGCACATACCAAATTGTCTCATATTGGAAAGCTGCAGACCTCCTCTACACAGTATGTTAAACTTACAGTGTACAATAGTGTCTAGTCATTTATCTTTACACGACAGTGAAAATGGCCATATATCAGACATAGTTCATAGTGCTCGTTCAACTTCAATTGTAAATACTCAGTTGAACACCCCAGTAAATATGTGAACATGATTTGAATAAAATTACAGTCTGCAAAATAAATATATCTGTGGCAATGGCCAAAGAATATGAATCCAGAATGTCCTTTTAATATTACTGTGAATAAAATTTGAGTTTTATGCCAAATAACATGCAATAGCTTACCTCATAGTCAGCCTCAGGGAGGGTAATGCCAGGAAACAAATCACTGGTAATTCCATTGAAAAGTGGAATATCATGAGAAAGAAACTTGGGCTCGTTAACATCCTTTATAGACCTCAGAAGCTAGAAGTCAGGAACAAAAGACAAAACCCCATCAATGCACATATAAAAGGATTTGGGACAACAGTTTATACTAAAAGTATTGCAAGAATTTTTTCTAAATACCAATATGTCCTCATTGTCATCGGGATACTTGAGTTTGAGGTTTCCTGCAGCCACAAGTACAGCTTTAACAGCTCTCATACCATAATCATAATGGAACTGTGAGGAGAGCTGCTCTGAACAGAGCCTGTAAGTCATTGCAATCTTGACAGACAGAGGCTTGGCATTGAGGAATCCATATGAATAGAGAGAGATCTCTGCTATCAATGCATAGTTGGGGACCATCATGGTCACTGTTCGAAACAACACCTAAGGAACACAAAACAATGAAGACATCTAAGTTACATCCTCAATTTGTAACAAAATAGTCAATGCGAATTTTGTAATTGTGTAAAGACCTTGAGATTGTCCGGAAGTTCAGAACGACCTGCATAACCAGGGTTCATTGTGATGGACACAAAACAGTTGGGATTGAGTTTAAGCATGGTTCCTTCAAAGTCAAAGTATTCCAACTTCATCTCAATGGCTCGCTGAATGCACAGTACTTGCTGGGCCACGACCGACAAGACCTCCAGCTCAATACGATTGAACTCGTCAAAGCACGCCCAAGCTCCGGATGAAGCCAAACCTTTAAAAAACTGAGGGATAGCATTACAACACAAAGAGGTTTGTTTAATACAAGAATTGTAATTGGATACAAAGTATTTTTCCGTGTAATGTTACTTTGCCCATCGCAAGATAATCCAGTCCATCTGAGCAGTTGAAGACCACACATTGCACAGCTAAGGCTTTGGCTAGATCCTTGGTGGTTTCAGTTTTTCCAGTTCCAGCTGGGCCTTCGGGTGCACCACCCAAGTGGAGGTAAAAAGCACCAATCTGTGAAGAAAAAAACAGAAACATTAATAGAAATATCAAAGCATAAAACATTCTTGCAAATCCAGTCACTTTGATATTTTACCAAAGTTCTGTAACATCTGTCAGTCAGTGGGGTGATGACCAGGCGAAAGGAGTTCCCCAGATACTCGTAGGCATATTTAACATCACAGTTTATAATGCGAACTCGAACATTGTCGTTGTTCCAGTAGTAACGAAGTTGGGCAAGCCATCGGAAATCACTTTCATTGGTCACACCTGTCAAAAATGCATATAGATAATATTGTGGCAATATTTTATTTTAACAGGAATAGTTTCCTTGTTAACTAAAGCAATTTTACAGTGAATGTGTTGCTTATTGCCATGAAGTACCGTGTTCAATGAGCTCCATGACTACATCCCTGGCATGGACATCAATAGTCACCAGGGCTCCCAAAGTAATCCGTGTTTGTTTGGGCAGTTTTCCTCTCACCAAACCCACAATATCATTAAGCTGTTGCTGGAGTCCCTTATAGTAGATTTTCACACCCTGTAGAGGCCATCAATGACACACTTGGCATTTTCATTAGTACTTCCAACATAATGTGGTGTCACACTAAAGCAAAAAGATATTTGAAAGCAATCACTCAGGTAAGAGTCAGGTGAGTGAGATTCCGTACAATATTGCTGAGTTGTGGTGTTTCAAAAAGATCATGATTTAGTTTAGTTTGTCTTCTTAGCATTTATTTCATTCATGAGGTCACAAAAGGTTAAAATCTTACTTCAGCCCCCGCTCTGATGGCTTCATGCACCTCCAAGGTCCAGAATATTTGTGAAGTACATATCACCACCTGACCGGGCCACTCCTTAACCCACTGATTCCGTGAAGTTTCAGCATAAGCCTGTCAAAACAACTAGTGTGCTTATATACTCAATATAAAACCTATATAGGACCATTTTTTTGCAACTTCTGTTTATCCAGCTATCCATTTTATACCACTTATTCCCTTTGGGGTCGCGGAGGGCGCTGGTGCCTATCTCAGCTACAATCGGGCGGCAGGCAGGGTACACCCTGGACAAGTCGCCACCTCATTGCAGGGCCAACACAGATAGACAGACAACATTCACATTCACATGAACACACTAGGGCCAATTTAGTGTTGCCAAACAACCTATCCCCAGGTGCATGTCTTTTGAGGTGGGAGGAAGCCGGAGTACCCGGAGGGAACCCACGCAGTCACGGGGAGAACATGCAAACTCCACACAGAAAGATCCCGAGCCCGGGATTGAACCCAGGACTACTCAGGACCTTTGTATTGTGAAGCAGACACACTAACCCCTCTGTCACTGTGCTGCCCACTTCTGTTTATGAATTGCAGTAAAAGATGAATAATTTACATATGTAGTGTGCAAGAAAAGTTTGACTCGCAAATCCATTCTTTTGTGAAAAAGAGGGGCATATCAATATTTAAATTAAAGTGGAGAATGTGGACTTTGGAATAGTCGAAATAAACACAGGTTAATTAACTAAACACATTTTTGAAAATTAAACATGATAAAATGGCCATTCAAATGAACCCCTCTGGCATCAATGGGCTTGTGTACATTTTAGCAGGGGCTATTATTTTGACTAATACTTCTACAACAATTCCCGATCAACAATTTATTTCATAATTATTATTTTTGAAATATCACATGTAAGTGTAATTCACTTCATGAAAAATAATTTCAATTATAAATTTGCTCTGTGTACACATATACACACATAACGAACGTCCTTACATATTTTCAAAACAGCTCCGACTTGTGAATTTAGTTCAATAAATAGAAGTAATCTCACCGTTCTGGAGCGGTCCACTACATCCCTGACACTGCGAATCATCCATTCTTCCACTTGTACCAGCCACTTCTCCACTGATCCCTTAGCCTCAGCAGTAGATATGAGCTGAATCAACGCAACCCGCTCTCCTTCACTACTGTACATGGCCTGGGTAAAAACAGTGACCGTCTATCAACCAACTGTACTGCTGCATTGACACAACTGCACTATGTGAATGTCTACCTGGATATCAAGATTTGGTAGGAAGTCTAGTTTGGCAATACCCTCAAAGCACTTCCTCAGATGGGGTTGTACACGCAGTGGGTCCTTTGTCTCAGAAAGAATTTCCAGCATTTCATCATTGGAAAGAAAGAAAAACCTGGCAGCAAAGCAACAACTTTAAACGTTATAGAGAGACAAAATATAAAAATGGAATTGTCTCGTTCACCTTGGAAAAAAGAGACGCTTTTTCTCTAGATAGTCATTTAGTCCCTTCATGATGGTATCCAAGTGGCAGTTTGACTCTATTAGTTTCTCTAGTAGGCCAGGCATTGAGGTTGCTTGTAGAAGCTAGTAGGATTAGAAGACATAGGGTTTTAAACCTGTTGCCATCAATAGATGATAATTTAGAGACCGACTGCAAGGTTATGTTAAAAATCTTGACACTAACCTTTGAGTCCTTCACACAGTGCCTCATAACCTCTTTCCAGTTTTTGTCAACAATTTGGAAAAGTCTTCCTTCTTCTGGAATTTGCTGCATTATGTCCTGAGAACAGAAGATGGGCTCAAGGTAGAGCCATTGTGCTTGCACCTTCAGCCACTCATCAATGGTTTCCTGGATGCGAAGGAGACGCTCCTCCCAAACCTAAATCACAGAGCAAATCGTTATCTCTTTTGGGTAAAGCCATTCAAAATAATGTTGTAAGCTAAACCTGCATTTTCATCATTGCACAGCTAATCATAATAACAATGCCAACTTGAAACTAACCTTGATCTGATTTTCAAGGGGCTTTATGAACGGTGAGTTCCTCATTGTCTGTGTTTTCACAATTTGATCATCTAACATTGCCTGAATTTCATCCAAAGAAGTCAGGATTGAAACACCCGTGTCTCTGTATGGCTGATGTGACAGACTAACACCATCCCAGGATATAACCATGTTTTGCATGGCTTTCTCCATGGAAAATTCCTGTACAATAAATAAAATACAAACTTTATTTATTCATAATTCTTATTGAAGCTATTTTTTGTGCATTTGTTTTTACCTTACTGGCAGCAGCACTGATTGACTCAAATTCATCCACATAAGGACTCAGATTTTGTTTGAGAACTTTTCGTAGTGTAGTACCCGCATCAGGAGTCAAGTCATATCCAACTATGTCTGACATCTGCGACCAGTGGCGATCTCTGATGCCCGGATTACACAGGACTATCAATAAGGGAATATGCGTCTATTGACAATAACACATTGGATTAGAATCAGTAAATAAAAACTTGGAATCTCACTCACGTCCCATTTTTATGACTAGCCAAAATTGGATACCTTAAACTCTTTGACCTGCTCTAGTACAGTGGAGCACAAAACAACTGAAGGACTCTCTTCTTTGACTTCTTCTTCACCACGACGTCTTCGAGTCGGCTTCTTTGTTTCATGTTCACCCTTGCCCTTTCTCTGCTGGAAAAACTTAAGCATCTTGAAGATCTCTCTGAAAAACTCATCCACCTTTACTTCCATTCCCTCACCATCTAGTTCCAAGAAAGAACCATCCATCCAGCTGTTTGCAGAAAAGAGAAGAGAAGAAGAAATACATGGAATTGACTTAATCAAATCCCAAAATGCATACAACTAATATCAAACCTGCTCTCTACGCGCTGCCACTTAAGTATGAACCCAAACAACTTCTGGTATGGCTCAATATTCTGCCTAATGAGCTCAACTTGTGGGTAAGATGATTGATCCCATTCATGAAAGACTTCATCTTTGTGAATGTCTTCAATTGATTCTTCAGCCTCTTGGAGAAGGGTCTGAACTGTTTTGATGTCTGCCATATACTGTCCAAGAAAATGAACATTAAATAGTACATTACATTAGTACTAAAGTAAAAAAATACCCCAAATAACAACCAATTCAGAAATACACATTCAATATTTTAGGACACATTTGAACTCTGTTGTGAGGCGACTGTAGAAAGTATTCAAATATCTTCCAACTACTGCGATACACAACTGTTCCGGTACTGACAAAAACTAAGATTATATTATTCTTTGCCTTTACTATCTTCAAAACCTTGGCTCCATGTAAAATGCTGAATTCAAAATGTTTCCTTTCAATTGCAATGCAATAAATATTCTAGAACTAAAATGCTTTATCATTACACTAATACAGTCCTTTTCAAAAAGTGTGTGTGTGGGGGCAATGCCAGGGTGGGGGGCGCGTGTGACCTCAGGGAACATGCTTCTTTTCCCGTATATTAATATGCTGAAGCATATGTAGTACTTGGCTTCACTGTAACCACGGTGGGAGACGAGGAAAGACCGATGTGTTGTTTCTTTTAATGTTAATAAGCTTACAATGCTATGCAGTGGTATAGTTCTAACAATGTTATAGACAAATTATACTTTATAGTCATGGTGAAGAGTGGGGGCGCAAAATATTGTCTTCTTCCGGGGGGTGTAACAGAAAATATTTCAGAAGCAGTGCACTAATCAAACAATATGCCCAACACAGAGATAGTGGTTTGCAAAAGTATTCATCCACCTTGGATGTTTCAGTCTTTTATTGGTTTAATAAATTAAATAATGGTCTTTTTTTTTTTTTTACAAGTCAGTCACAAACTTTAACATCAGGGTTTTGACTTGGACGACCTAAAACATGTTGGCTCTGATTTACAAAGATCCAAATATCATGTGCGAAACACACCGTGTGCAAACAGTAACAATGTGTGTACTATTAGTGGGCGTGTTAAGTGTGATCGACAAACACCGCGTGTATATTGAAAATTGGCGCGACGTCTTTATTTAAATGATGATTTTGTGTGTGCTTTACAAGGCATCACTATGGAAACAGTCAATCATTAACTGCACCATTCATGTTGTCATGCCCCTATCCGTGGCGTTTTGCTGTGTTTTAAAACACTCTTGTTCATGTACACCATTTTATGCGCATTTTAGAAGCAGTCGGACTTGGGAAGCGCATCTACATTGAAACCATCCAAATGTTTTAATTTTTTAGCACCGTGAAGGTGCGGTCATGGTAGAAAGGCTGCACTTATGTGCTGAAAATGCAAAAAATACATAATTAAATAATACTTTTATTTAATGTAGCAGATATATTAATAAAATATATTATATTTGAAAAAACAAACACCATTAAAAAACACTAAAGGACACTAAAAAACATCAATTGCATTTGATTGAATCAGCCCCTATAGTCACACATGCTGTATAAAAGTACAAAAGAATGCTGCTGAATAGACATTGTCTAATATTTTGTATTTGCTACATGTTGATAATATGTTGACAACTTCACACACACACGTAGCACAGGGGATTGTTGTCTTTCCATTATCTGTCTCAGCAGCGGCTACACTAAACCTGCAGCCGTATTGTATGTCTAACTGCTGGTTACACCATCGTTTCAGATGTGCTAATTTAGGTGCCGCAATCACTTTATATGTTTAGTATCTCAGACTGCCTGTGCTAAATTATTATATTTGCATTTTGTCCATGCGATAAGGTGGCGACTTGTCCAGGGTGTACCCCGCTTCCACCGGAATGCATCTGAGATAGGCTCCAGCAGCGCCGCGACCCCGAATGGGACTAGTGGTAGTAAATGGATGGATGGTTGCATTTTCTCCATCCAGTATTGTGTGCATTCTGACAATAGATAGATAGATAGATAGATAGATAGATAGCTAGATAGCTAGATAGATAGATAGATAGATAGATAGATAGATAGATAGATAGATAGATAGATAGATAGATAGATAGATAGATAGATAGATAGATAGATAGTACTTTATTGATTCCTTCAGGAGAGTTCCTTCAGGAAAATTTAAAAAAGCATACATTTTGCTTATTAATGAAGACGGACGCAAAATGGATTGCACACCTTATTCTGCTTAACAAAAGCGATGCACTTTGCACACATTTAATACATCAGCCTTGCGTGTGCTATCAAGTTTGCACTGTTTTAGTACTTGCTAACCTTTAGTAAATTAAGCCCTTAGACATTAAAGCAGTTTAATGCTGTATGCATGGGGTCATTGCCTTGCTGGAAAATAGATGTTCTCCCAAGGCACAGTTCTCTTACGCGGTCAACCGATTATTATCCGAAATGTCTCCAAATTTTTCTGCCTTCATGTTCCTTTCCAACTTTACAAGTTTTCTCGGGCCTAGTGATGAGAATCATCCACACAACATGATGTTGCTTTCACCATGCTTTATAATGGAGTTGGTGTATTTGTGGTGATGTCCTGGTGTTTGTTGTTTCCAAATCATAGCACCTCATCTTATAGCCCGTAAGCAAATTACTTGTCTCATCAAGACAATTTCTCATCACTTTGACATGAAAGAAACATTTTAGTCAAAAGGTTGTATCACCGATGGAGGGGGTGAATACTTTTACAGTGCAAATGCATGTTTTAAGACTATGCAAGGAAGCAGAGATAATGCAAACTACACAGAACTATCACAAATCCTAAGCCGGATTTTTTTGCTGTAAGATATTGGAGCCCCCCACAACCTAATTTAGAATGACAAAGCTCTTCTAAAATAGAATCTGGCTACCAGTTAAAAATGCATTCAGGATCAGATTGCATTTAATTTAACAAGTGGAAAATGTACAGGTTTAATTTTTACAGACCGGTACTGGGCCGCGGCCCGGTGGTTGGGGACCACAGTTCTATGGGATTAATTGATACAACTATTTTGTTTGCATGTTCTCCCCGTGACTGTGTGGGTTCCCTCCGGGTACTGCGGCTTCCTCCCACCTCCAAAGACATGAACCTGGGGATAGGTTGATTGGCAACACTAAACTGGCCCTAGTGTGTGAATGTGAGTGTGAATGTTGTCGGTCTATCTGTGTTGGCCCTGCGATGAGATGGCGACTTGTCCAGGGTGTACCCCGCCTTCTGCCCGAGTGGAGCTGCTATAGGATCTGGCACCCCCCGGGACCCGAATAGGGACAAGCAGTAGAAAAAGGATGGGTGGATGGATTTTTACATTCTTCTGGGAGCACAAAGTATTTACCACACCTGCTGCATCATATTAAGCTCAGAGCAGTGGGGGAATTCATCAACCCTACGTTGCAGCTTCACCAGATGTACTGTTACTCTTTCTCTTTTAGCAAGCATCTCTTTCTCGCCGTTTTTCTTGGCAGTCTGAAAGACCTAAAAACAATTATCCATATCTTGAATACAAACTTGATAACAATAGATTAACATGAATGTTCAGACTGGAGCATTACCTCATCGCTGAGTTCAAAGACCTCTCCAATTTTCAATGGCCACGTAAATACAGTTGAATTGAGTTCTAGATCCTCAGGTTCAAATATGTTGACATCTAAGAGGTAGCTCAGTCTGTTGTAGGCTTTCTGTCAGATCACAACAGCAACTCATGTTGATGGTACTTTTTTGTGAGGGTAAAAACAATTACACAACATAGCGTAACAATGTAAACATTTACAACTTAGGTGAACATGTTACCATTATTCTTTCCTTTAGACGTGTAATGCCCTTTGTCTTAGTTAATTCAATGTATTCAATCATGCTGGCCATGTCATCTGTGGTCTCTGGTACTTTCAAAGCATTTTCACGGATGGTTTCAAAATCACAGCAGATCCTTTTTCCAGAGACACAAAACATTCAAATAATTTGTAAAAGAAAACCTTTTTTAAATAAATATCAAAATCCGACTCACTGTAGATTTTGCTCACTGTGTTTGATTTTCATTGTGTCAATAAGTATTTTAGCCCAGGCTTTAGATTTTTTAGCCAATCCCTGATTCAGGTCCTCGCACTCTAATTGGACCATTGCAAAGTGAGCTTTTGTTGGGAGGTTGCCAATCTTCCTTGACAAGTCACGAAATTCATCCACTTGCTGTTAAATACAGTCAGGTTACACACTAATAGTCATCACAAAGATGTGGATGGGAAAGGTTTTTAAATTTTACAGAATGTCATTTCTCACCTGAATATAGTCAGCAAATGAATGGGTTTCTTCAACAAAGGTCTCAACTCGAGTCTGCGCAGTTCCATTGATTAACCAGTTATAGTTGTTAACTAGAATACAATTAGAGTTACAAAAGCATGCACTAAAATCATTGGTTGGATAATGACATTCTTGGAGATTATGTATTAATTACCGTAATTCTGGAAATATTTGTTAGGTCCTTCCAGATGCTTTCGAACAGTTTCCTTTAAAGTAAAATCAGCCCAAGCAAGCGTGTGATCAGGGGTCTTGGCATCCACAAATGCAGATGTAGACTCTGCCAGCCATGACTGAACTGTCTGAACTTTCTGTGGATCAATTCTAGATATTTTAAAAACCATCTCTAAATACACTTTTAGGAATATGAAATAACTACTTGAAAAGAGTAGGCATAAAAATATATGTTACTTGATCTTACCTGCAATGTACTTGTGATGGCATTAAGGATTTCAAAAATATCTTCCTCAAGTTCCTGTAAGGTCGGGCATATTTCCATCTTTTCTTCATTTAATATCAGCGCCATTTGAAAGATGGGCAAAAAGTGGTAGTTGCTTGGCTCAAATGGGTAAACAAACTTCTCTACACTCCTCTCAAGAACTGCTTTCAACTAAAAATTTAGAAAAACGAACAGTGCTTAAAGTGTACTAGCAGAGAACGCAAAGAGACTATGTAAAATTTGGTCTATGAATGTTGTCATTCATTCATGTCATTGTAATCTCAGGGCTTTCAACTGATCACAGCTGGACTGTTTGGTTTGTCTTAAAATACATTTTGCCTTTCATCCTCATAGGCTTCATCAGTTCATGCTCATATACTTTTAGACTGGTCAGATCTAGTCTTAGGATGAACTTATGAGCCTGAACTGATGAAGCCCACTGGGGTATTGGCACCAGCGGCTAGACTAGATCTGACCAGTCTAAGATTACATCTTTATCTGACCAATCTAAGTCTATGAGCATGGACTGATGAAGCCTACTCGGATTAGAGGCGAAACATCTTCTAAGACAAACCAAACAGTCCAGTTACAATCAGTTGAATGCCCTGAGAATAAATAACATGAGAACAATCCAAATGAAATTAACACTAAAGAGTATTCAATAATGTATGCAACAAAACTTCACCTGGTTAGAGATTAGGGTGCATGCACAGTCAAAGAAGGCATCCAGTGATTCTTCTTTAACTGATCCCAATGTTTTTGGACTTGTTAATAAGTTGATGACTTTAGGGAACCAGGTATCCATGATGCTCTCTTCTGTCGCCTCACATTCTTCAGCCAGGTCTTTATGTAGCACCTTGCAATCAACAGGCCCCAAAGACCTGAACCAATATGATACACCAATGTGTTCAATCTTGACAGGAGACATTACCACAAGTACTTGAACATTGAAGTTCCTGTGCATTCACAACCTTTTTTTCCTACCTATATCCTGAAATATCCACCAAAACCATTGAGGAAAAGGTTGTGTAGCCAATATCCAAGACAGTTTGCATAACTGGATGCAGAATGTGCAAATGTTCCTTCATAAAGTTCCGATTTGCAATAAATATCTCGTGCCGTGTTGGGGAAAATTCAAGAATGCTGAAAAAGAGAATCATTTTACAAAAGGGACAACACACTGATGATGAATCATACGTGTCATTAAATCACTCACTCCAGTGGGAGAGATTGCTGTTTTTCTGAGGTAGTGTCATCACACTCTGGATTCTTTAAGAATGTGTTTACTTAAACAAATACATATTATGTAATCATACATAGCTGATGTACAGTTCACAAATAAAATTGTCAATACCTGTGTGCTTGACGATAACATCATGAAAATTGTCGGTGACTTCGCAGAGGAGCTCCTGCAGGAGTTTGCTTTTCTGAGTATTGTCTTTATGTTTAGGAGGGATTTTACCATCAATGGATTTCAACCACTGCTGCGGGATTGGAATTACTGGCCGGCTTTCTACACATTGCTTCAAGAATATGTAGTTCATCTGCAAGAGTGTTAAAAAAAATAAGACTTTTATATTTTTAAATGACTTTCAAAACCGTAAACTCACCCTTTGCTTCCTATCCTCACTTTGCATCTGTAAAGCAAGAAGAGAGAAATATTTCACATTATGTTGCTGCACTACATTTGAATGGATGAGCTGTAGTTATTTAGGAAATATGTCCTACGGTAGAAGGAAATTGGGGCTCTGGTGATGGGCTGCGCACAACTCTCCCCCTATCTTTGTTCCGCCTGTAAGCTTCCACTGCTTGTGACACAGCCATAGAGCTGCCACTTTGCAGGAAACCAATTGGCCTGCACAATGATCAAAGTCTGAGTACATAATGTTTTAAATATGACCTAAAACCGACTATTTAGTTGAAAACATACATTGGTAAATGCAGTCGCTGTTGTTGCACTTTCCTCCATCGTTGCTCCAGAATTTTATTGTAAGATGTTTGAGAATCCTTATTGACATGGACAAACATTTCACATTGTGGTTGTAGGTTCAAGAAGTGATTTAAGCCAGTGGTTCTCAAATGGGGGTACGCATACCCCTGGGGGTACTTGAAGGTATGCCAAGGGGTACGTGAGATTTAAAAAAAAAATCTAAAAATAGCAACAATTCAAAAATCCTTTATAAATATATGTATTGAATAAAACTTCAACAAAATATGAATGTAAGTTCATAAACTGTGAAAATAAATGCAACAATGCAATATTCAGTGTCGACAGCTAGATTTTTTGTGGACATGTTCCATAAATATTGATGTTAAAGATTTCTGTTTTTGTGAAGAAATGTTTAGAATTAAGTTCATGAATCCAAACTGATCTCTATTACAATCCCCAAAGAGGGCACTTTAAGTTGATGATTACTTCTATGTGTAGAAATCTTTATTTATAATTGAATCACTTGTTTATTTTTCAACAAGTTTTTAGTTATTTTTATCTTTTTTTCCAAATAGTTCAAGAGAGACCACTACAAATTAACAATATTTTGCACTGTTATACAAATTAATAAATCAGAAACTGATGAAATATAGTGCTGTATTTTACTTCTTTATCTCTTTTTTCAACCAAAAATGCATTGCTCTGATTAGGGGGTACTTGAATTAAAAAAATGTTCGAGGGGGTACATCACTGAAAAATGGTTGAGAACCACTGATTTAAGCCAATGCCATTTATGTCACAGTACATTTAGGACATTTCAGTAAAGAGTTTAAAATGTTTGAGTTATTAATAACATATACTAAATATACAAATGCGAACATAAAACTATACTAGGCCCACAATACCTGGTCAATACTTAATATAGTTGGCTATGTGTATGTTAGTTTTCTCTTTTCCAAGACATAAACTATTTCTATTTGAGTAGTAATACAGAAAAGTGGGTGTTTAAGTACATACAAAGAGTAAGATAGAACTTAATGAAATGCAATTATATTGTTGGCTCTTTTAACGAGAGTTAATATATATTCTTTTACAAGGGATATTCTCACCGCTCTGTCAGATCCCTCCAGTTCCATCTTCAAAATAAGATGTTAGTTTACAGACTTTGCTGTATTGAAGGTCCTGCTCTGAAAACGTTTAGAAAGCAACAGACTGCAGTGCAAGAGTGCAACAAAACATAACTAAAAACATTTTCAGCACACATTGACGACAAACTAAGAGTTAACGTCTAGTTAAAGATACGTCACTTACCTTATTGATGACGTCAACGATATAGATCTACGTTCTCCGTATGTTTGACATGTGATGAGGTCATCGTGCAGGATCCGACAACACACGTAAGACCGTTTGGTTGGCGTTTTGGGTGAGTTAGTAAGTTGGTTTGTCAGATAATTAGGTTACTTTCTCCTTGATACAACAGAAAATAGGTCACAAGTCAAAACGTGGTGGGTCGGTGGTTATGTTTCCCCAGTTCTTTGCTTGCCAGGATCGCAGTGTAATACAGTATGAGAATATAGTAAAAGGCCTCAAAGCGGTCACTGTATTCCGCAATACTTCTCTCTGACGCTAGATGGCGCGGATTTGCTGGTACGTAAACACAGTGACGGTAGTGTAATGCAGTGGAGAAGAACGTGTACGTCATTTACACAATGGCGGAGGCTGGGTGAGGAGCAGTCTGTGTGTGTGGGAAAAACAGCTCGTAATTGTTAGAGCTCGCGCTGCATCGCACCGAATTCGTGCGAGGTGCCTTAAAATGGCCCTAAACCCCGCCACCATGGAGAAAAGAGACTGGGAATATACCGACACGGGTAGTCTACACCAGGGAAGTGGCGAGCCTCGGAAGACTTCGGCCGCCACCTCGGCCCCGGCCAACCAAAATGGCGATCAGCCCGGCTGTGGAGACAGTGTAATACCCGAGCACGAAGCGCCTGAGCGGCAGACGGACACCCGTAGCTGGAGTGGTTCACCCACACTAGGCCAGAGACAAAGCGTGGAGCGGCCTCGGAAGTCCTTTCAAATCCCGAGGAAGAAAAAAGAACGCAAAGGTGGTGCCATGTTGCTGTTATTTTCAACGGAGCGGGTCCTGTCTTTCATACGCCTCCTGCATGTCGCTAACCTACTAGCTGGCTAACTGACTGAGAGTTGACAAAATGCACGCCGTTGTCGGTTGAAACATCCTGTTTTAGTCTACCACACACCTCGTCTTGTCCGATGTCAAGTTAGTGGGGCTTCTACGACGGACTGTCTCTCACCTATCCAAGTTAGCAACGGCAACGAACAGTGTTGCTGTGTGGGTTCCGGAAAGTGTCATTTTTGGACAGCTATTTTATAAAGTTTAAGTACCAATGATTGTCACACACATGCTAGATGTGGCGAAATGATTCTCTGCATTTGACCCATCACCCTTGACCACCCCCTGGGAGGTGAGGGGAGCAGTGGGCAGCAGTGGTATCACGCCCGGTAATGATTTGTGGGGATTTAACCCCCAATTCCAACCCTTAATGCTGAGTGCCAAGTAGGGAGGTAATGACTCTCCCATTTTTATAGTCTTTGGTATGACTCGGCCGGGATTTGAACTCACAAACTACCTATCTCAGGGCGGACACTCTTACCACTAGGCCACTTGATCCGGTTTGGTCACCTGTAATACCCTAGGTGTCAGACTAATTCATGCTGCTGGTGTCAAAGTGTGCACCTTACTACGCGTAATGGACATGCTTGTATATTCTCCACAATTCAACAGAATGTTCTCCTAGCACGTTGAGTCTTGTGATTGCATCTGAAACAGCTGCTCAGTAGAGTCCGTGTATTTCATAATATCAACCTTTACACATTCTCACCTAAAAAGTACCCCATGCAGATCCCTCCCTAAATATTAAAATGTAAATATACTCACAAACTGCCACAAAGCTTTCTGCCCCCTAGTGCACATGCATCACATACTTCAGGACCATGGCCATGCTTTAAATGATTGACCTACTTCCCCACTTAATCTGAATGCATTTAACTGTTCTAAATCATCAAATTGATATGGAATAACTTGTTTTGTTGCCATTTTCTGTCAAGAAGCTTGAGCCTAATGATGCACAACTGGTGTTATCTGGCCTCTTGCATGTGTTTGGATTGTCTTACACCTGTTGTAAGCACAATACCAATGGCATGCGATTTACAAATGCACAACAGCATTTTGCAAATTTAATGTCAAATCAAATCAAATGTTAATTGGATTCATCACAATACAATGTGCCTCCATGACTAAACTACTGACTAAACTACTACCAAGTGTGGATTCAGGTCGGGTGGCCTATTTCAAGTCCCAGGTAACCCTACATTATAATATTTTATAAATAGTAAACCAAGTTGTGGTAGTAGTTTGGTCAGTAGTTCTGTCGTGGATGTACACTGTGTAGTGATGAATCCAATAAACATTTGATATTGATTTGATTTGACATTAAATTTGCAAATTGCGCGCCATTGGTGTTGTGCTTACAACACCTCCAAGTCAATACTTGCATTGGTTACTGGGGCAACGCTGTACCGAGTTAATTCTAATGATTGTTTATTTTTAATTATGGATTACATATCAGTATCTTTTTGTATTGATCAATGTTTGCGTTGTGATGTGGTGAAGCTGGTTCTTTAGCTAGCCCACTATTCTGTCAACAAACCTCAACTCCCCTTTGAATATTAAGTCAAACACATTGTATTTTGCCTTTTTTACCTATTACTTCTTTAAGAATGTTTGATAACCACTTTGTACTGCAGCTTCTTCATGCTAATCCACTTGTTTTATGTCTGCATAGGCTTGTTCCAGCTTCTGCCCCCTGACAGCCGTGAGTTTGAAGAGCTCTTGAAGCTTCTCTCATCTTTTTACCTGGATGCATCATCAAGAGGAACCTTCACCTACTGCAAGGCCAGACTCATTCACAATGAGCTGCTGGAAAAAGAGGTTGGTGGTAGTTCAGGTGCACAGCATACATTTTAGATCAGATTCCACTGTTATAGTGTGGTAGGTGTTTATGCATTAAGGCTGAAGTTTGCATCCTCTCTGACAGATTTTTGATTTGTTTACAGCTTTTCCGTGTGGGTTGATGGGTATCTTGCAATTATCTTCCGAAAGGGTAAAGGAAGTTTGTTTTCTGAGAGAGCAACTACAACTCTCGTTGACTATCTATTAGCTTTTCTTTGTGTAGTAATTGTAGTAAACAATGGCGACTGAAACAACATCCACATTTTTTTTTGTAGCTGGAATAATCATTTTGAAAAAGCGGTCACTTTTATTGTACATTCATAAAGATGGGCCGTGTGACCCTTGAAGGTGTCAAAGCACAGGACGGTCAAGAAGGAAAACCCGGAAATTATGTAAAAAAAAAAAAAAAAAAGCTGACCAATCACAACTTTGTGGTCGAAGCTGTTGCGAAGCTTTAATGTTTGGGAGGTGTGTATAAGATCTGCCGCAGTCCTTGAAGGGAGAGGAGCTAGTCGGCGTCAATCATGAAAGCTACTTGACCTCAGCGCATATTTCAGCCTTTACAGTCACTATTTTGAAGGTTTGTGATGTTCAGACTTGATCTTCTCTTTTGTGTTCTAGTTTATTGAGAAGAGGCGGGAGATGAAGCAAGAAGGCCGGACAGACCAAGAACTGACAGAATCATACTGCTTCTTATTTGCAGATAAATCCAAGGTTAGTTCCTCTGCGGTTATAGTGAATGTTCTTGATGACTTGACGCAGATTTTTGCATGTCACCTTCTATGTTTTAGTGTCAGTGGATCTGCGAGAAGGGTTTATCAGTAGGACACTCCAAGATAACAACAGTAGGAAATCCAGCAGTTGGTAAGTAACATGACTACAAAGTTGCAACAAAATGCCAATAGTAGTCTTTTTAAAGCATGAGAAGGCTTCTGATGGTGAAGTAATATATTAACTGTACACAAACTGTAAAGTTGAATGTAGTTGGCTTTCCACAATGTGAATTTCATTTTGTTTGAAAATGTTTTTCCCAACCCGAATTTCTGTGTCATTATAGGTATTTATCTCTCTAAATTCTCTGATTTGTTACAAATCAACCCGTTCGAAGTTGGCTCAGTCGGAGACATAATCATTTTTAAAGTTATGAGGGTAAGACTGAATCAAGTATTTAATTTTAATACATTTGCACACATCCAGAAAATACAACCAGTCTGTTTTTTTTCTCAGGGAAAAGTAAAACACATCCATGAAAACATGCCAAATAATGCTAAGGAACCTGGGACTAAGTTTGACTGTCATTTGTCTAAAAGTGCCAATAGGGTTATATCTTTGCTGTCGTACAGAGCATTTGAGCGCACACAGGTATATTTGATCATAATCGTTATTAAAGGATTAAGATTTTGTTTTTTAAACTGGCTGTCTATTCTTTTTACAGCAATATTTTTTCGAGTTTGCTTTTGATGAAATTAAAGCACGGCCCAGGCATGTGTGCCCCTACGCTGTGTTTTCCTTTCAGTACAAAGGCAAGGACGTTGCAGCGACTTCTTTAACAACTCACAGGTAAAAACATTTATGCGGAAAATGCAGGCATTGTAACATCTCCCTTTGTGTCTGTGTGATTTTCAACATACTTTGTGTGTGTGTGCGCGTGTGTGTTTGTGTGCGCGCGTGTGTGTGTGTTTAACAGGCTTAACACCATATCCTCTGAAGGAAGTCGAGGTAAAGCAATTTCTTATTGAACCATTGGCAAATTTTCTAATATTTTTATACGTTTGTGTCCTGCTGCATATTGCAGGCATGTCCAAGTCTTTTTTTTTTAAGTTCATTTTCGTGTCAAAATATAACTTCTGCTGTTTTTATTGAAATATCGATAAAAATAAGCAAGTACTCTCTGTGTCTCTTGCCTAAACAGCGCAGTGTGTTGCAGGACGGAGAGACAATTAGGAGCACCAAAACAAACTTGTTAGTTAACTTACCATCTAGTTAGCTTACTTGTTGTCATCTCCAATCACTCTTCGAGCCACAACGTTCACGACTGTCCACTTTGCTGCTAATAATATTTAGATGAACATATATTAGACAGTGAGAAGGTATATCTTTGACGTGATGGATTGTAAACAGTGGTCGCAACACCGAAATAATCTTACTCAAGTGGGCGTTGCTACAGTATATAGTTGCAAAAATGGAAACTTTTGAGTATATTTTACATTGTATTTGAAAGATAATATTGCCAGTAAAAATATCTGCTGGAAAAAAAACTAAAAATTGTGTGCTACATTACATGGGATATGAAAATGTCAAAAAGACAGCCAAAGGAGGTTGGTAGATGACAATAAATTGAAAGGTAAAACGAATATTGTGTTGAAATGCACCCGATTGCAGGAAATGTAGTTTTGATTTTCAAACTTTTCTTTCAGGGCTTGCGTGGTAGCACTTTGTGCTGATAGAAATGTTTCTCCCTTTTCTTCATCTGTTTTTCCCCCTTTTTTTCCCTCAAAGGGTGCTCACTTCCCTGAAATTGGTGACCACAAGTTCTATCGCGTTTGTCAGCAACTGTAGCATTTATTTCTTTTCTATTTTGTACTTTGACCTATGTTTGTAATTGCAGGGCGCCGCTGCTATTCTGTGTGGAGAGGTCCATTGGTAAACAAGGGCAATGAGTTATTCCCCATCTGTTTACGATCATCGTCGCGGCCCTACCTTCCTTTCAAACTGTGAGTATAGCACTGATACAACATGACATACTGTCCTTTGATACATACACTTAATTTATTCAGATTGTTAGACGTTGTGCTGCAAATAGACTGAGTGTAAGCAAAATGTATGTGGTGTTTTGGCATCTGCATTGATTAAATTGACTCAATCTAAGAATAAAATAAAAAATATTGATATGTTTTTTGCAAGCAGATGGAAAAGCGATGATTTGGCAATAATTTTACAATATCATCTCAATTGGCATGTGATAAAAGGGGGATACATAGACATCTGATGTGTGCAATATCTTTAGACCAGTTCCACTAGCTTTACTTTTAATGCAAAATTGCACTCATTTGCTTTACTGTCAGTTTACCATGCAGTCACTACAAGTTAGGAATTATCGTCTTACAGTTTTGTCAAGAAAAGCATTTAGTGTCTGTAGTGATTTGTAAATCACAAAGCCCTCTTGCTGTAATGTATTGCACTTAATGATACACGTCTGTTCTTGGACAAATTACAGAGTTTTGTTCAATTCTAATTCAAAGACCAAGTTACATCATAACCGTAATATTTTATTCAAGATTTAGGGTAGCAATTCAGATCATGAACGCTTCACAACCAGAAGACCCAAATCTTTGATGCTGTATGTGTTTACACCTCTGTTGGTAAAAACAACTATTGTTGGATTTATTAAACAGACCTGAGAAGTTGGAGGTCAATCAGGGCATGCACCTTGAGCAGGTAAAGCGAAAGATTCCTGCAGTGCTCTTCTCTTGGGACACCTACAGTGCATCACGGGAAGGTCAGTAAGAAAGTAGAACCTCAATATCAATACGCAGTTTGTTTTGTCAAGTTGGTTGACCATTTCAATGTTCGCATTTAAAAGAAATTACACCAAGATGAATAATTCCCTCTCAGTCCAAATTGTCACCGTGAGACCTTGACTCGCTCGGAAGGAAATGTTTTAAGTCACTTTTTTTTTTCTTGCTTTGTTACAGTGATGAAATATGGGATGACATGCAGCCTTTTTGAGGTTGTGGAAGGAAAAGGAAAAAAGACCAATGGAAGTCTGGTTGGACTGATTAACAAACTTGAGAAAGACAGACTGGTTAGTCACTGTTATATACCTCTCACATACTCTAAATCACAATAGGATACATTTTACATCTTTGTTGGTCAACATGATATTTATGAACATTTGAGAGAATTAAGGTACTTAATATAGTCTAAAACAGGGATTCTCAAACTGTGGTACGCAGGCTCTATCTATTGGTATGCCAAAGAATCAATTAAGTAATTCATGTTTTATTTTCTTATATTCAAACAGTGTTACTGTGCAAACTGTGTGTAATGATACAATGGCCAAAAACTATTAAATACACTTCTTAAATAAGACCTCTGCTTTGTTTTTTAATAAATAATTTGGCCTACTATGCTACTGTATTTTAAAGTTGGTCATTATGGTGGCACTTGGGAGAGCCAAGAGTTTTTTGCAGTTGTACTTGTTGGAAAAAAATCTTCTACTGGATGACCAGTTTGTGTTTATAGAGAATATTTTATTGAACAGTGTGGAAAATCTTTGTCTAATAATTATGCAAAAAAAGAAGCACACCTCTGAAAATAAGTAAAAATGTAAATGTCCGACAATGTAAGGGAATGGCTCACTCAGGATGATATGATACATACTGATTGATGTTTGTGACTGCATTGTTAACTCCTTTTATGTAGGTGCTGGTGAAGTGCCTGTTTGATCGAGGCTTTCTCTTCCTGTTGTCCTCAGCACAGATGGTGGAGTCCAAAGGTACCAACAATCCTTTCTATTGCCATTATTTCATAATTCCCTATTGTGTCAGTTCAACTCCTACTTTTTACTTTGAGTACAAAATACCCTTATAAAAAGCTTCCATTTATTTTGTAGAAAGGCGGGGGCGGGTTGAAAAGAGCCTGCAAGCAATATTCCTCTTTCACGAGTCAAGGGCAGTAATGAAGTATTGTGAGTATTTTATTATCCTTATTTTACAAAGGCATCAGATTAACGCTTTGGCAAACTGATTGATAACATCTGGGTGATGAATATCATATCTTACCTCAATAATACATGATTTTGTTGAGTCATGTAGTAAGATCTGTCCTCATTATATAGTGTCTGAATAGACTGATAATTGTCTTTTTAGCGTTAATTAAACTTTATGGAATGAAGCCTAATGTAATTTTGCATTTTGTGTCTTTTATGTCAGCTTCACGACTGCCTGAACCAGAGCCATTGATAAACGAGCCACAAACAATAATAGAATCTTTGGAACGATTCATCCCTGCCTTGCATTACGCCTTTTTCACATTGCGACCC